>NC_057814.1:154766453-154777019 GCF_018294505.1 Triticum aestivum
AAGAAAGAGCAAGAGCGAGAGCAACAACGCGAGCAAGAGCAATAGCAAGAGCAGACCAGGCAGGGGACCGAGAGCAAGAGTAGAGCAGCAGCGTGAGCGAGAGCTAAAGCAGCAGCATCTCCTACTGATGTGGACGTCGCCACTGAGGGAGCGACGCCGTGGAGGAAGTGGCCGGCGATGCCGCCGTGGATGGAGCCGTGCCGTGTCGGCTCGAGACCGAGCGCCGGCAGCACCGTGAGATCGAATCAAGAAAAAAATGCGGCGATTAGTGTACAACCTCTTTGGTGGCGCCGATTAGGCCGCAGCTTCATCCGAGGAAACGGTGATGATGATTCTCTTCCGGTGGTGCAGGTGAAGAAGGCGGTGTGGGAATGGAGGTTGCGCGAAAGACGAGGGGAATGTCGGGGCAGCTCCTTGGAGGTGGAGGACGGGGTGGCTGAGCCGGCGGGACGATGAGATCGACGACGGATCCTCATCCGGTACGGTGGATGAGGGACGTCGAGGTGTTGCTGTGAACGACGTCGTCGGGGAAGAGGCTCCCGCTGGGTGGCGGACGGAGCAGGGTGTGGGGTTTCGTCGCGGGTTTTCACGGCCTCGGTGTACAAATGGGTGGGCGGATGGGATGGCAGTGGGGAACCATGGCTTAGAGACGCGCTTGTCCGAAATGTGGGGTAAGTTACGAAAGTACCCCCACCGATTTGAGGCAGTTCTTTCGGTTCAGGGGTACCACGGGCATTTCGCGTGTCGGGATTTCACAGGAGGTGGGAGTTTTCGCGCGCGTTGTAATTTCGGAATAGCAAGGCGCGGGTTGAGATGGAGGGAGTTGTCGGAGCACAACGAGACAAAGATATATCTTAAATATTTCGGGCTAACAAGGCGCGGGTTGAAATTTCTGGACAAGCCTAACGTGTACTGTACCAAATGAATGCGCACTACAAATGTCATTCAAAACTTTGAATTCATGTTATGTTCAATTAAAATATTTCGCTACGTGTATAATGCATGCAACCTACTACTCAAATGAACGTTTTAGTGCATTCCAAACGTATATACTACCGCTTCAATATGAACTAAATTTGAATTCGTTTCTCTATTTGAATAAGATCTACAGTTATGATTGTTGTGAAGTCAAAGCATTTGAAATCTTTTCTCTGTTTTAATAAGATCTACAATCATCATTATTGTCAAGTTAAACCATCGTTTGTGTATTATCTTCACAGCACACCACATGATTAGTCTCGAGTTACATATGAACTATGTGTACTATATGAACTCGAACTAGATTTTTTGAATCCACTTTAGTTTGATTTCAAATCACATTACATTTCTAGCTCTAGCTAGATCTTCATAATCTAAACCATGTCTCATATGTATAATGTGTGTACCACATTATGTATGGTGCCCCGCCCCCTACGCCTACAAGTATTTAGATGAGTTGCAAACACCACACATTACCACAAATTCAAATAAAATGTGAGAATGTTCGATATATAGTATTGTTTAGATTGTTCGATATTTAGTTGTAAGCTGCAAACGCCACACATTATCACAAATTCAAATAAAATGTGAGATTGTTTGATGTATAGTATGGTTTAGATTGTTCGGCATTTAGCTGTGAGTTGCAAACGCCATGCATTATCACATTATGGTATAACATGTGCACAGCACGTGTATCACCGCTATATTCATGCATGCAATGTTTAAAACACTATGATCTCCTATTCAAATATATGAATCCGCTTTCATATCAAATTATGATCTTTGTTAGTCTCTTAAACCCACACAATCCTCTAACCTTTGTAGCTACCACTAACTTTCTCTCGTGCATGCACACTCCCTCCTTGCCCTCCCCCTCCCTCGGCATTCTATCCACCGGGCACATTGATTTTTCTCTTTAGGTCGTTCTCCCAGAGTCTCCACAACTCCTTTCCGACACACACCGATCGATAAACCTCTCCAGCGATGCCTGCCTACAACATACACACACACCTTCAATCTCCTCCTTTATGTGTCCTTGCCTCGTGTCTCTCATACGGTCAGACACACGTGTAAACTCTCGCCCCTCTTTTCATCGATCTCACAACCGCACACTCCTCCCCCTATCTAGCTAGTAGTTGGGCCTCTCGCACCACCTCCTAGATCCATTCTCTCTGTCTATCCGTCTCGCTGGGCCTTATTTGCCTCTAACAAATGGACTTACACCGACCGATCTCTCGCTATACATATAGCTAGCTAGGTCCTTATAACTCGTTTTTACCCACACGTCAATCGATCTACCTCATTAGTTGTGTCTCTCCCTTCCTCCGACAAACAACAATTGATCTAACGATCTAGTTAGGTTTGCTTACCAAACACATGGTTCCCCTTCATCATCCATGGATGCGTCCCGACAGATCTATCACGCACAGGCACACACAGAAACACATCCCCACTCTTATTGATAACATTGCAGTTCCACCCTCAGTTTGTCTAGTAGGCCTCTCCCACCATCTTCGAGAAGCAACTCCATCACCCATCCAGCACTCTACCCCTCTCCCTCCCTCTCCCTCCCTTTCTCTCTCCTCTCTCTCTCTGTCCCATCATATTTCCCGTCCTTCAGTTATGTATGGATGTCGACCGATCTCCCTCAAGACATAGCTGGGTCTCTCCTTCTCAACACATATACGAGTCGTTCTACCTCTATAGTTAGGCCTCTGCCTACCCCTCCCCCCACCCCCTCCCCCCACACACACTGATACATCGAGCGCTCTAGTCATGTCTCCCTGCCACACACAAACTTGACATGTGCCCTCTAACGTTCCGGTAGGCTAGTCGCCCTATATGTTTGACTTGAACACACACAATTTCGATGGCTCTCTTCATCGATCTCGCACCCACCCACGTGATCATCTCTTCGACTCTATCGATAGCTATGACCCCTCCCTCTCTTCTCGTGGATTGCCCGACCCTCTATGTATGATATGGATAGGCCTCCATTTCACACAAATTGCATGCAAAATTTTGTTTGAGATGTCATCGACACATATTCCCACAAATAATTCACGAAATCAACCCCCACCCCACACCCACCCCAAAACAAAAAACACTCACGAACGCGGTTTGTATCTCTCACACACACCCACGTAGGTGGGGGACGTGCACGAAGAGAAGAGGTGCATGCAGGGCGCACGTACTCCCGTCTCTTTCCCAACCACACCCGCGTGGGTACACGGTGGAGCTCATTTCTATACGAAAAAGGCAGCCCACGTGGTAATTTGGCACGTGTACTGGTTGTCCACTTGGTAGAGGGAGGATCGTCTACGACTTGACGTGTTATGTTAAAAAAAGAGGCAAACCATGTGGGGCCTACCTTAGAGGCAAGGCTCTATACACTGGAGTACTTTTGATGTGTCCCATCAACTCGCAGAACGAGGAGAAGCTTGCTTAGTACGCCGTCTCCCCCGCCCACGGGCGCGGTGGCTCGCAGGATGAGGTGAAGCTTGCTCCGCCTTACGCCCGCTCCCTCGCCCATGCGCGCGGTGGCTCGCAGGACGAGGAGAAAAATTTACTACTCCCTCCGTTTACTCCTCGTCCCTACTACCTTGGTTATAGAGATTATATCATATTGTTTGGAATATATATGTCCTTTAGTATATTTCAATATGAACTACTAGTACATACTCCAAACACTGATGTATATAGACGTATTTTAGAGTGTAGATTCACTCATTTTGCTCCATATGTAGCACTCTCCCTCGCCCCTCGACCCTCACCCACGTGGTGGACGTGCAGCAATTCATTCGGTCTCATATAGCCAGAACTATATATACTGCACTACCATTATTGCTCGACTTCCCGAAGAGGCGAAGAGCCAATCGCAAGGTTAATATTTTGGAGATGCCAAGCGCAAGGTTATAGGAGAACGAGTAGTAGGTGCCGCGTCATTTTTAAATAAAGTTTTTTTTCTTTAGTGGCATGTATGCAATATGATAGGTTCATATGGAGAGAAAAGGAAACCGCTCCACTATATACATAGTCAGGACGGGCCAGCCTACACCGTTGCTTGCTGGAGTTGCTCTCTTCACACTCTCTCGCACAAAACGACTATGGCCACATCTGTAACATCCCGGCGGATCACGTCCGCTTGGGGAAGGGGTGGATGCTTAGTGTAGATGCGGTGGCCGTCGCCGACGGCGAAAACCCACTGTCGGCACGTCCCGATCAGGGGTCCCCGCCGTTCTCTCTCACAAAGCCGGTGAGGTTGCCTTCGTCCCTTGCTCAATGCCGCGACGTGGGCAGTTGCCGCCTCCCGCCGCCCTCCTCAAGGTTGAGCTACGTCCCTCAGGTACAACTCCCTTTACAGCCGGCTTGCACCATTGCTCCAGCTGCCCACATCACTCCCTGTGGATATTTCTCTACTTCTTTGCCCCACACATACCTCTACTGGCTTCTACGTACTGTATTTGTGATGAGTTTATGTCTCATCAACTAGTCCCAGTAATCTTATTCTAATCACACTTCTTCAAATTCTTTGCCACAGGGATGCTCATCTCGATTTTGGTGAAACTGCACAAAACGATCCGATGGTCAAAAGGTTGCAAACTTCATTTATTAGGAAGCTCGAACTTTGCCAGCAAATTGAAGCCTGGTCAGGGTTCACGGTTCAAGGGCTAGGGACTGCATGGATCGTTTTTTTCTTTAGCTGCCTCTGTTCCAAAATAAGTGTCAACTTTAGTAGTAGTACAACTTTGCACTAAAGTTTGCACAAAGTTGAGAAACTTATTTTGGAACGGAGGGAGTACATATTTGCTATGATCTGTCAATCATTGAGATGCAATAGCATGCATGTTAGTCTCCTTTGTATTTGACGAAATGTTGCAACGGGCAACCTTGGACGCAAGATACATGTAACAGAAGCTGGAAGCTTCATAGCATTGTACAAATTTATCTAGCTGATAAATTACAGTACGTACTATACTAGTACTTCCTCCGTTCCTAAATATAAGTCTTTGTAGAGATTTCACCATGGACCACATGCGGATGTATATAGATGCATTTTAAGTGTAGATTCATTCATTTTGCTCCGTATGTAGTGGAATCTCTACAAAGACTTATCTACTAGTAATAGCTAGCCCCCACTACTAGGAATTCTCTATCCTCTCCTTGAGCCACATCATCAAAATTGACGTAGCCGTTAGATCAAGTAAATCAGTCCATAATAGCCGTCTGATCTAGACGTTGAGAGGCTCCGCACTAAGCCACATGCAAGCATGCAGAAATACCGTGGCACATGCATGTGAGTGGGTTTTAAATCACATCAACATGTTTGCATGCAAGCATGCACCGGTAGGATGCATGTAAGTGAGCTTTTAAGTCCCATTAACATGTCAAATAGAAAAATATAATCCCATTATGCAGTAGGAGTTGGCTGATCTTTTTTCCTTACGTGGGATGATCTAAATGATGATGGGAGTTTATTTAGTTTGGCTACCACATTTGTCATGCGGTTGTAGAGTTTTTTAGTTCTATGAAATCGATAATTTTGCGCAGAGAGATATACCGCTGTTCCGCGGCAACGCGCGGGGACTCATCTAGTAATATTTAGGAACGGAGGGAGTACTATGTAAAGAGTTAGGTGTCGCACGGTGATAGTGTGAGGTGGGCCATGTAATCACTGAGCCTGTGTGTTTTCACTGCTCTTGCACGCCTCCGCTGTAAGAATGGAGAAAATTGTAATCTAGTAGTAGTACCTCCTTTCGCCGAAAGCGTGGGATATCCAGCAGTCCTACCACCTCAGTAATAAAGACCAATGAGCCGTCAAATCACATAGACCTAGCAGTAAGTTGGACAGACAAAGCAACCATCACTCTTGCGCTAGTGAGAGGTCGCGTCCGCTCTGCCCGGGCATGAATGCGGCACCGATTCTTTGGAGCGGCGCTGACCGTTTCGGGCGGGAAGCGCGCGCGGGCGATGCAGGCTGGTCAGGAGCGGGCGTGGCAGCTGTCCACATGTCCCTACCGGACACGCCCGGAAATGAGAGGATGCACCGACTCTCGCAGCTAAAATTGTACTACACTACACAACATCTCTCTGTAGGAGTAGGTCGATCTGTCGCTCTCTCTAACACACATGCTGTTAAACACACACACACACACACACACGCACACGCATGCACCTTGGTCCCGTTGCACCTTCTAACGTGACTTATTACACCTAGACGGAGGAAGTAGTAAGTATACAAAATATGGTGGCACACTGACTTATTACACCTAGACGGAGGGAGTAGCCGCCTCGGCAACCGCGTATCATTAATGTGGGCGGCAGATGGACGAACGGACGGCACTTGTGTCGTTTGAAGGCGGAGCAATCGCCTGCACCGGGAAGCGGGGCGGGCGGCGCTGACTGTTTCACGCGGAAAGCGCGCGCGGGCGAGGAGATGACTTTACTTGGAGAGGATGACAATGGGGACCCACTAGGTCCATAGCCTCACGTACGCAAGTGCCTGCTTATTATACATATATATATATATAACTATAATTTATTTTGCTTCCTCCTGGTTTCCTGACATCACGGTCCCACACCATTGTCAACCTATGTAGTAGTCAATAAACAAGAGAATTGCACAAGAAGCGGCCGACAGCTGGGACCAAGCAGCTCGAGCAGTATTTGTGTTTTTGAGGTGTGAGCACTGCAGAGTTTTTCGAGGTTTAGCCCAGATATTAATTTTTCTCCTCTGAACAACAACGAAAACATCGCTGCAGGTATTAACTGGGCGGGTTGTGGCCCGTCTAGCCCAGGCCAGATATCCAGCCCAGATATTAATTTTTTTCAAGCTGAAAATGGCTAGCCCAGCTATACTTTTTTTTCGGAATACCCAGGCAAGGTCAAGTTGTTATTCTCCGCCCCGCTGGGCTGCAAATCTTTCCTAGGAGGGATGCATTAGGCTTAACAAGAAAATGGGCTTTAAGAAATAATAAATGGGATGTAATTATAAAAACTGGGCAGTAACTATTAAAAAATGCACCAAACACATGATTACTTTATAAAATATTATTTTTGGATATTGAAAATTTTAATTTCATTAATTGTTCCGAGCGCAATGTTTCGTTGGATTTTTACGTAATATAAATTTATATTCAAATTGTATTTAATCTAACTAGAAATTTCGGGATAAAAATATTTCGGATCCCATCAAAATGTGGGAAATTTTATTGAATTCTGTTTTGAACGGTTGGTTGAAATGGGCTGTACTTTTAACAAACTGTAAATGGGTTGTAGTAAATTCCATTAGAATTCAAAAATGGGCTACACATTCTTAGAAATCTCAAATGGGCTATAAGTTCTCTGCCACACACTTCTGGCCTTACTAAGTTGACGCGTCCCGTAAAAAAACAGAGTTGACGCGTATGCAAGGCTTTGTCAACTTATAGTCAACACACGGTTCTAGCAGCAGTGGCCGTTGGATGTCCATCCAGCGGATGCCGTGCTTCTTCTTCAATCTCGGATATTCTAGCTTCACCCGCCCAAAAAATGATTCCTCCCCCTGACATCTGGGGCGCACCGTTTCGGAAGCTGACCTGTGGGCCTACTAAGTTGACGTACCAAGGGATTTGTCAACTTAGTCAATATAAACGATTCTAGCTACAGTGACCGTACGATGTCCATCCAACGGTCGTCGTGCTTCTTCATCCTCTGGTCTTCTTGCTCCAACCGCCCAAAGCAGCGCCGGTCGTGCCGCCTGCTCCTGCCTCCCATGGCCGGCTGTGCTGCCGCGGAGGCCTCACCGCCCCTACTACTCCCACCGCTGGCCAGGCCATCCCTCCACTCACCCACACCCCCTGTTATTCTGTGGCAACGGCAGCGCAGCCGAACCAGTGAACCCTCGTACTCCTGTCCGCGTGTGCATCCACTGCTGCGTCTTCCCCGGCTCCGCGTCGTCCCCTTCCTAGGCCTCGCCGTCGTCCACCGCCGTGGTGCTCTCGGCGCGGCATGGTCAACGTGGTCAAGGAACGACTTCCATCGGACGTGGACCGTACGTGGAGAGGCTGACAGCTGGGTCCACGGCAGCCGCAAGGAGTGCCTCCTTATTACGCGGAAAATAATTATTCCTCCACCTGACAGCGGGGACCCACCAGACGGGCCACCAGTATTTTGCGAAAAAATCGTTTCCCCCTGACTCCTGGGACCAACTGGACGGGCCACCGTATTTCGCGGAAAAAACGTTCCCCCCGCTGTTAGCTCGGACCCACCGGAAGTGCCTCCTTATTACACACAAAAATGAATACTCCCCCGGCTAGCTGGGACCCACCTTGGTGGGAGGCTGACTTGTAGGCCTACTAAGTTGACGGGGACGAAGGGCTTTGTCAACTTAGTCAATATGAACGATTCTAGCTCCAGTGACCGTACGATGTCCATCCAACGGCCGTAGTGCTTCTTCAACCTCTGGTCTTCTTGCTCCAGCCGCCCAAAGCAGCGCCGGTCGTGCCGCATGCTCCTGCCTCTTGTGGCCGGATGTGCTGCCGTAGAGGCCTCACCACCCCCTACTAATCCCACCGCTGGACAGGCCCTGCGGCGACGGCAGCCTCACACCGCAGCCGAACCAGTGAACCCTCGTACTCCTCTTCGCGCGGGCTTCCACTGCCGCGTCTTCGCCGGCTCCGCGTCGTCCCCTTCCTAGGCCTCGCCGTCGTCCACCGCCGTGGTGCTCTCCGCGCGGCGTGGTCAACGTGGTCAAGGAACGACTTCCATCGGAAGAGTACTTTTACGTGGAGAGGCTGACAGCTGGGTCGACGGCCACAGCCCAGTTTTTTTGTGATTTGCCAAGTAAGTCGCTTTGTCAGGCCTGTTGGGCTGCAAATCTTTCAAGACGAGGAGAGCTTTCATTCGGCTGGCCAAGAAAATGGCCCATCAGTAATGTGAAATGGGCTGTACAATTTCAAAACACATCAAACCGGCAATTAGTTTCAAATATCTTTTTTTTATTTCAAGATTTTAAATTACATTAATTTTTATGCGTGGAGAATTTGTTGGATTTTATATTGATATACATTTATTTTTAAAATCAGTTTGAATGTGAGTCGAAATTTCGGGATTAAAAACAGTTCGGACTGCACCGAAATATGCAAAATTTCGTATAATTTTTTAACTGTGGCCACAATATGGGCTGTAATGCTAACAAAAAGAATGTGGGCTCCAAAAAACCTCAAGAATTAGCAAATGGGCTGTAAATTATTAGAAATAATGACAAATGGGCTGTATGCTATTTTCCACAGATTTGAGGCTTTCCTAAAAAAAGGTTGACGCACAAGCACTGACTGTTGGATGTCCATCCAACGGCCGTCGTGCTTCTTCAATCTCTGCTCTTCCTGCTCCAGCCGCTCAAACAAGCACCGGCGGGACTGCCTGCTCCCTCCTCCCCATGGCCGGCTGTGCTGCCGCGCAGGCCTCACCGCCCCACCGTACTCCCATCGCTGGCCTAGCCATCCCTCTACTCACCCACACCTGCTGTTATTCTCCGGCGACGGCAGACGAACCAGTAAACCCTCATACAGTCGTACTCCCCTCCGCGTGGGAAACAACTGCCGAGTCTTCCCTGCCTCCGAGTCCCCTCCCTAGGCGTCGCTATCGTCCACCGCCGTGGTGCTCTCGGCGCGGCGTGGTCAATGTGGTCAACGACCGACTTCCATCGGAAGAGTACTGTGCGTGGAGGCGCTGACAGCAGGGTCCACGGTCGCAGCAAGGAAGTGCCTCCTTATTACGCGCAAAATAATTATTCCTCCACCTGACAGCGGGGACCCACCGGATGGGCCGCCGTATTTCGTGAAAAAAAGTTTCCCCCTAACTGCTGGGACCCACCATCTACACCTTCGCACGCAGGGAAGTGCGTCCGGGCAAAAAAAAACAAAACGATTCGCCCCCTGACTGCTGGGACCCACCAGCTACATCTTCGCACGCAAGGAAGTTCCTGACAGTTGGGACCCACCTGGTTGAAGCGTACGTAGCATTGTCATTCTGGTCGCGAACGTGTACGTACATATATACTGGTGGATGTAGAGGCGCGCACGTGTCGTAGTAGAGGCGCGTACGTGTCGTAGTAGAGGCGCGCACGTAGCATGTACACTTACGTACAACGGCCAGGGTGCAAGAAAATAAATACGGCCACATATGTGTACATACAGGCGGGGTCTCGAACGCCTACTCGCGCATACGTACGGCCAGGGCTCGTGTACATGGCTGGGTCGGAACGGAGAAACAACGTCGTATTCGTGTTCATGGGGAGGCAACAGAATGCGTCGTGTTCATCGGGAGGCAACGGAACGCGTGGGACCAACCAGCTGGGTCGGAACGGAATGCGTGGTCGTGTTCATCGGGAGGGCTTGGACGGAACAGGCGATGGAAACGAGGCCTGGCGTATCGCACAACGGAGGAAACGGACCTCCTACGTTCGGAACGAGGTCCTGTTGATCGGGAGGGGTCTGGCGTACCGCAAAACGGAGGAAACGGACCTCCTACGGTCGAAACGGGGGTCCTGTTGATCGGGAGGGGTGTGGCGTACCGCAAAACGGACGAAACGGACCTCCTACGGTC
>NC_057814.1:154777405-154784700 GCF_018294505.1 Triticum aestivum
TCCATCGTCTACTGTTCATCTAGCCCTCCACACCACGGGGTCCTGTTCAACCACCCCTCCACCGTCTACTGTTCATCCAGCCCTCCACACAACGGGGTCCTATTCAACCACCCCTCCACGGGCACCCCTCCACCGTCTACTGTTCATCCAGCCCTCCGCGCAACTCTCACTATTCATCCCACAGGCAGCATCGATCGGCTTCAGTTAGCAGCAGTAGCGAAGGAATCGCTCGATCGGGTTCAGTTAACAGCCATCGATCGATCGCTCGGGTTCAGTAACGCGTAGCCTGCAGTGCAATCGCTCGGGTTTAGTTAGAGCCCAACGCCTCACTCGGGTTCAGTTAGAGCCAACGCCTCGCACACACGCGTGTACGTGTACGAGAGAAACACACATCGCTCGGCCCCCAACCTCCCACCGTAACCGGGAACTCCCCGAAATATTCCTCCCCCTCGCGTCTACCATGGTTTTTTCTGTCATGGACGGCCCAAAGAATGTCATGCAGCTGCGTCTCCGGCCCGCCTAGGACGAAAAGCCCATTTTCTGTCATGATTTTTTGTCATAGAAGTAGGAGCCCACCACATCTATGATGATACCACATTTTGTCACAATTATCGTCATAGAAGTGTCATATGTGTGACAGAAAAAAAATTCGTTCGGCCCAAAATGTCACGGATGTGTCTTTTTTTTGTAGTGCATCTTCATCCCCAAACTGGACGAGGAGGGCGCTGAGGTGCCACCCAATTGGTTCGGGCTGAACCCGACGGATGCGGAGGACTGGGCAGAGGAGATCGCTTCTAGCGATGAGGGCGAGGACGACGAAGATGACGCACCGGAGGATGGAGCGGACGGCCAGCCTCAGCCCGATCGAGCCTCGACCAGTGAGCCGCGTGCGGCTGCACCGACTGCTGCTAATGCTGACCAGGCTGAGACTCACCAGTCGTCTGCTTCACCATCCGGCACCGCTGCCTCCACCAACCCATCGGATCCGCCTACTACTCCCCTGGCCTAGGTGGCCACTTTATCTTATCTTTCTTGTTCTTATAATCTTTTGAACAAGTTAAATTCGCGCAATTCCACCCACTGGGGGTGTACTCAAACTCTGTTGAATGCTGGCTGTAAGCCTTGCTATGTAAATTAATTTATTCGCACAAGTATGTGCTATGCCGGGTTCTACTTTGTCTTGGTTTTCTGCTCTTTTTGCCTTTTTCCTTTGCCGCCTTCCTTTGGCTGCCGCCCTACCAGGCGGACAGCCGCTCTGTGGTCTGTGGCTGGGTCAGGTACTTGGCCGTTTAGGAAGACAAGTACTTTGGCCCCTTAGAACGTAGCAAGTCAAGTGAGAAGCCGGCCGGCCGGCTGCTTAGCAGCCGGATGGTGAGGCCAGGAGCCGGCTTGGCCTATGCTGATGCTTTTTTCCATAGTCATTTTTCATGTGGACACCGTTTCCTGCCTTTAGCTGTTGCCAGCCGGGCAGTCGCTCTACGACCTGCGGCTTAAGTCAAGAGAGAGCTTAGATGCCGGCACACTACTCTTCCGACTGCAGGTGTCATCAACATAGGACAAGGCGGTGAGCCCCCGGGCCAACTGGTTGGACCCGGTGCCGGGTAAAGGAAAGAAATAACGCATTCATAGGCGTTTAAACTTATCATATAGATAAAGAGGGTAGCCCCCAAGTGCTCCTCGAGGGACCCGATGTCTTTGCTCTTAATACAAAAGGTAGTGTGGTACATACTGCATTAACTATAAAATCTTCGGATGAGGTTTGCGTTCCATGGGCGCTCTGTTTCCTTGCCGGAATTGTCCCTCTTGCGCGCCCTGGGCTTCTGCACGTCGATGAGGTAGTAGGAGTCGTTCCCAAGGCTTTGCTGATAATGAAGGCCCTTCCCAAGGAGCCGAGAGCTTGTGCTGGCCGGCTGTTCGCTGGATCAGTCGGAGCAGAAGGTCCCCCTCTCGGAAGGATCGAGGCCTGACCTTCCGACTGTGGTAGCGGCGCAGGCCCTGCTGGTAGATGGCGGACCGGCTGAGTGCCAACAACCGGCCCTCTTCCAGTAGGTCGACGCCGTCTTCTCGTGCCTCCTTCGCTTCCGCCTCCGTGTACATGGTGACGCGAGGCGAGTCAAACTCGATGTCAGTTGGGATGACGGCCTCGGCCACGTACACGAGGAAGAAGGGAGTGAAGCCGGTTGCTTTGTTCGGCGTGGTCCAGAGACTCCAGAGGACGGCCGACAGTTCTTCGATCTAGCAGCCGACCGGACGCTCCAGGGGCTCGATCAGTCAGGGTTTGATGCCGCACAAGATGAGGCCGTTTGCTCGCTGGACTTGGCCGTTTGACTGCGGATGGGCAACAGACGCTAAGTCCAGTCGGATGCCCTGTGTCACGCAGAAACGGGCCAAGGCGCCTTTGGCAAAGTTTGTGCCGTTATCGGTGATGATGTTGTGCGGTACACTGTACCGGATGGTGATATCTGTGATGAAGGTCACAACAGTCGGACCATTCAGCTTCTTGATTGGCTTCGCTTCAATCCACTTGGTGTATTTGTCCACGGCGACCAGCAGATTGGTCATGCCGCCGCGTGCTGTCTTGAATGGGCCCACCATGTCCAGCCCCTGGACGGCAAATGGACAGGTGAGGGGGATTGTCTTGAGTGCAGAAGCCGGCAGGTGTTGCTTGGAGCCGAATTTCTGGCACCCTTTCCACTTCTTGACCAAGACCTTGGCGTCGTCCAAAGCAGTCGGCCAGAAGAATCCATGCCTGAAGGCTTTGGCGACAAGGGATCTGGAGGCCGCGTGGTGGCCGCACTCGCCTTGGTGGATCTCTTTGAGGATTGCCTTGCCTTTCTCTAGCTCAACGCAGCGCTGGAAGAAGCCAGTCAGGCTGCGCTTGACAAGCTCTCTATTTACTATCGTGTATGTTGCTGCCCGATGTTGCACCTGTAGGGCCGAGATCTCGTCTGCTGGTAGCTCTCCACTCACTAGGAAGTTGAGGATGGGCTGCGCCCATGATGGTGCTTCGACTACTGTCATCACGGCCACTAGAACCAGGGCGGTTGGGTTGGGGGGCAGCGGGTTGGGGTCGACCGCCTCTTGTTGTGTCGTTGAAGTCCCCGGGCCGACTGCTGCAGCCCCCGGGCCAGGTTCTGAAGTCCCCAGGCTGGGTGCGACTGCTGCAGTCCCCGAGCAGCCTGCCAAAGTCCCTGGGCCGACTACTGCAACCCCCGGGCCGGGTTCAGAGGTCCCCGGGCCAGGTGCGACTGCTACAGTCCCCAAGCCACCTGCCGAAGTATCGGGGCTGATTGTTGCGGTCCGCATGCCGGATCTGACTATTCCGGGGACAGTTGGCATGAAGATGGACTCTAATTCCAGCGAAGGCTTGATAGACGGCTTGCGGACGCACTGGAGGGAGACGCCGGCTGGTATCGCTTGTCGGGTGGAGCCGATCCGTGCCAGGGCATCAGCTTGCTGGTAGTCAGCGCGTGGCACGTGATGGAACTCGCACCCGTCAAAGTATCCGCTGATCTGCTGGACGAGGAAGTGGTAGCTTGCCATGTTTGCATCCTTGGCGTCCCAGTCACCGGATGACTGCTGGACCACCAAGTCCGAGTCGCCGTAACACAACACTTGGTGGATGCAAATCTCTTTGGCCAGTCGGAGCCCGTGGACGAGTGCCTCGTACTCGGCCATGTTGTTGGAGGCGGCAAAGTGAATTTGCAGCGTGTATCTGAGCTTGTCGCCTTTGGGAGAAGTGCGGAGAATGCTGTCTCCCAAACTGGTCCGCATCTTCGAGCCATCAAAATGCATCCGCCAATGGGTAGAATCCGGCGCTGGCGGCAGGTACTGGGTCTCGGCCTAGTCGACGAGGAAGTCGGACAGCGCTTGGGACTTGATGGCAGTGCGGGGCTGATAGAGGATGGTGTGGGGAGCCAGCTCGATGGCCCACATGGGCACCAGGCCTGGCGCATCTCTGTTGCCTATGATCTCAGCAAGCGGGGCGGTGTAGACGACCATGATGGAGTGCTCTTGAAAGTACTGCTTGAGCTTCTTGGCGGCAAAGTACACGCCATAGCACATCTTCTGGTAGTGGGGGTAGTTTTGCTTCAAGGCCGACAACACCTCACTCAAGTAGTACACGGGCCTTTGGACCGGTTGTGCCTTGCCGTCTTATGGGCGCTCTACCACAATGACAGTGCTGAACACCCGGCTGGTGGTGGCGATGTAGAGGAGCATGGGCTCCTTAGCAGCTGGAGCCGCCAGGACAGGCGGCGTGGTCAACATTTTCTTGAGCTGGAGGAAGGCCTCGTCCGCCTTATCGTTCCACTCAAAGTGAGAGGTTTTCTTCATTAGCTGGTACAAGGGAAGAGCCTTCTCACCCAGCCGACTGATGAAGCGGCTGATGGATGCCAAGCACCCAGTGAACTTCTGGACATCTCGCAGTCGGGCGGGTCTCTCCATCTGGTCGATGGCGTTGATCTTCACAGGGTTGCATTCAATGCCGCATTCTGAGACAAGGAAACCAAGGAGCTGGCTAGCTAGGACTCCGAAGACACACTTCTCTGGGTTGAGCTTGATTTGAAAACGGCGCAGATTATCAAAAGTCTCCTTGAGATCCTCCAGGAGGGTGCCTCGCTTCTCCATCTTCAGCACAATATCGTCTACATAGACATGGGCATTTCTGCCGAGTTGCTTGAGGAGGCACTTCTGCATGCAACGCTGAAAGGTGGCACCATCATTTCTCAAGCCGAATGTCATAGTCAGGTAGCAGAAGGCTCCGAATGGTGTGATGAAGGAGGTCTTCAGCCGATCGGCCGGGTTCAGCTTGATCCGGTGGTAACCGAAGTAGGCATCAAGGAAATACAGCAGCTCGCATATGACACCCACAAGTATAGGGGATCAACTTTAGCCTCTTTCGGTAAGTAAGAGTGTCAAACCCAACGAGGAGCTAAAGGTAGAACAAATATTCCCTCAAGTTCTATCGACCACCAATACAACTCTACGCATGCTTAATGTTCGCTTTACCTAGAACAAGTATGAAACTAGAAGTACTTTGTAGGTGTTGTTTGATAGGTTTGCAAGATAATAAAGAGCGCGTAAATAAAAACTAGGGGCTGTTTAGATAAAGACACAACTTAGTTAGTTTTAGTAGAGAGCTTTTTTGTCACGAGAAAGTTATTTGTCCCTAGGCAATTGATAACTAGACCGGTGATCACTATTGCAATTTTATATAAGGGAGAGGCATAAGCTAACATACTTTCTCTTCTTGGATCATATGCACTTATGATTGGAACTCTAGCAAGCATCCGCAACTACTAAAGATCATTAAGGTAAAACCCAACCATAGCATTAAAGTATCAAGTCCTCTTTACTCCCATACGTGAACAACCTACTTACTCGGGTCTGTGCTTCTGTCACTCACGCCACCCACCATAAGCAAATCATGAACATATTGCAAACCCTACAGCGGGGATCCCTCACGCTTGTGCGACACGGAGAGCACTGATACGTCTCCAACGTATCTATACTTTTTGATTGTTCCATGCTATTATATTATCTGTTTTGGATGTTTAATGGGCTTTATTATACACTTTTATATTATTTTTGGGACTAACCTACTAACCAAAGGCACAGTGCAAATTGTTGTTTTTTTTGCATATTTCAGTGTTTCGCAGAAAAGGAATATCAAACGGAATCCAAACGGAATGAAACCTTCGGGAGAGTCGTTTTGTGGAACAAACACAACCTAGGAGACTTGGAGTGGACGTCAAGGAAGCAACAAGGCGGCCACGAGGTAGGAGGGTGCGCCCAGGGGGGTAGGCATGCCCCACCCTCGTGGGCCCCTCGTGGCTCCACCGACCTACTTCTTTCGCCTATATATACTCATATACCGCGAAAACATCCAGGAGCACCACGAAACCTTATTTCCACTGCCGCAACCTTCTGTTCCCGTGAGATCCCATCTTGGGGCCTTTTCCGGTGCTCTGCCGAAGGGGGAATCGATCACGTAGGGCTTCTACATCAACACCATAGCCTCTCCAATGATGTGTGAGTAGTTTACCACAGACCTTCGGGTCCATAGTTATTAGCTAGATGGCTTTCTCTCTCTCTTTGGATCTCAATACAAAGTTCCCCTCGATCTTCGTGGAGATCTATTTGATGTAATACTTTTTGCGGTGTGTTTGTCGAGATCCGATGAATTGTGGTTTTATGATTAAGTTTATCTATGAACAATATTTGAATCTTCTCTGAATTCTTATATGCATGATTTGATATCTTTGCAAGTCTCTTCGAATTATCAGTTTGGTTTGGCGTATTAGATTGATCTTTCTTGCAATGGGAGAAGTGCTTAGCTTTGGGTTAGATCTTGCGGTGTCCTTTCCCAGTGACAGCAGGGGCAGCAAGGCACGTATTGTATTGTTGCCATGGAGGATAAAAAGATGGGGTTTATATCATATTGCTTGAGTTTATCCCTCTACATCATGTCATCTTGCCTAATGCATTACTATGTTATTATGAACTTAATACTCTAGATGCATGCTGGATAGCGGTCGATGTGTGGAGTAATAGTAGTAGATGCAAAATCGTTTCGGTCTATTTGACACGGACGTGATGCCTATATACATGATCATGCCTAGATATTCTCATAACTATGCGCTTTTCTATCAATTGCTCGACAGTAATTTGTTCACCCACCGCAGAATATGCTATCACTACAGGAATCAGCTATTTTGCCGTCTGCCACGGTGGACGGCAAAGGCATGAACGGCGGACGGCAAAGGCCTTTGCCGTCAACCGCGGACGGCAAAAGGCTCCGGCAAAGTAGGCTACGGTAAACAGCTACTTTGCCGTCTGCTTCCTGGCGGCTGACGGCAAAGGCCCTTTGCCATCAGCCGCGGACGGCAAAGAGAGCGGACGGCAAAAATTGTGCTCCCAGTCCGTTAAGTGGCTAACGGCAGGCCTTTGCCCTCCGCCAGCGGATGGCAAACTTTCTAGTGTCTTTGCCGTCCGCCGTATGATGTCATCTAGGGTCTTCTCATTCTTCTACTACTTCTACTTCTTCTCATTCTTCTACTTCTTCTCATCCCCCGTCTTCTACTTCTTTTCTTCTTCTTCTTCATCTTCTTCTTCTTCTTCTTCTTCTTCTTCTTCTTCTTCTTCTTCTTCTTCTTCTTCTTCTTCTTTCTCCTCCTCCTCCTCCTCCTCCTCCTCCTCCTCTTCTTCTTCTTCTTCTTCTTCTTCTTCTTCTTCTCCCACCTTCTACTTATTCTACTTTTCGTCTTCTTTTTTCATCTTTTTTCACTTCCTTT
>NC_057814.1:154784710-154785680 GCF_018294505.1 Triticum aestivum
GATGAAGACTAGTTGATTGCTCCCCCATACTCCACTATGGGTGAGCCACTCTTCCGCACATCTTCACCAGTCCATTGTCACCACAATGGACGGCAAGCTTCAAGCATTTGATCTCGTCATGATGCTTCACTTGAACTTGCGCACCGCAACCTAACCTCACAAAGAACTCTCACGAAGATCATGGGTTAGTACACAAAGCGTAATCGACAATGCTTACCACACCATGGGATCGCTTGATCCCTCTCGGTACATCTTGTGCGCTTTGTGTGTTGATCAACTTGATTCACTCTTGATTTAGTCTTGATCAACCTTGACTCTTTCCAACTCTCTTCATTTGGATGATGTCTTGAAGGTAAACATGAATGATCACACAATCTTCTTCTTCAAGACATGCTTGCAATAAGCTCTACTCTCACATGACCAATCTTTGGATAATTCCTTAATAACACCTTGGTCACCACATAAACTCCTTGAAACCAACACATGGACTTCAAGAAAAGCCTATGGACAAATCCTTCAAATATAACTCAAGGCAACCATTAGTCCATAGAGATTGTCATCAATTACCAAAACCAAACATGGGGGCACCGCATGTTCTTTCATCCTCCTCCTCCTCCTCCTCCTCTTCTTCTTCTTCTTCTTCTTCTTCTTCTTCCCCCTTCTACTTATTCTACTTTTCGTCTTATTTTTTCATCTTTTTTCACTTCCTTTAATTATGACTATTTAACTAAAACCTAACACTAGTCTAATATAATCCAATCTAATTAATCTAATCTAGCTAACTATATAACCTAAACCTAAACTAATTAAAACTAAACTATTTAAACTAATTAAACCTAAACTAATTAAACTAAATAACCTAAACTAATTAATTCTAAACTGAAAAAACTTAAACTAAAAAACCTTATCTAAACAGAAAAGAAAAACAAAAAAACAGAAAAGAAAATAGGACACAGGGGGGCGGCAGGGG
>NC_057814.1:154785690-154805852 GCF_018294505.1 Triticum aestivum
ATGTGGAAGAGGCGGCGAGGGTGCGGTGGAGGTCGGGGCGCCACAGGGGAGGGGTGCGTGGCGGCGGGGCGGCCGGCTACGGCAGACGGGGTCGGCGGCGGCGGCGTGGTTGTGGGTGGGGAGGGAATGAGAGCGAGAGAGAGTGGAGAGAAGAGACAGAGGACGGGGGCGGGACGGCCGTTAACGTACCCGCCTCTTTGCCGTCCGCACGCGGACGGCAAAGAGGTGGGCTTGGGTTGGTTACACAATAACTGGACCCACCAACCTCTTTGCCGTCCGCTAGCGGACGGCATAGTTTCTTTGCCGTCAGCCAGCGGACGGCAAAGAGTTGGCTGATGGCAAACACCTTCTTTGCCATCAGCCACTTCTTTGCCGTCCGTTTTCGTGTGGCTGGCGGCAAAGACCTTCTTTGCCGTCCGCCAGCGGATGGCAAAGAGATGGCGGACGGCAAATAAGCTAATTCCAGTAGTGTATCTTGAGAGAAGCCACTAGTGAAACCTTTGGCCCCCGGGTCTATTTTCCATCATATTAATCTCCCGCCAACGTGCTATTTCTGTCGCCGTTTATTTTGCAATCTTTACTTTTCAATCTATACAACAAAAATACCAAAAATATTTATCTTATTATCTCTATCAGATCTCACTTTTGAAGTGGTCATGAAGGGATTGACAACCCCTTTATCGCGTTGGTTGCAAGGTTCTTAATTGTTTGTGCAGGTACTAGGCACTTGCGTGTAGTCTCCTTCTGGATTGATTCCTTGGTTCTCAAAAACTGAGGGAAATACTTACGCTACTTTGCTGCATCACCCTTTCCTCTTCAAGGGAAAATCATCACAATGTCAAGAGGTAGCAAGAAGGATTTCTGGCGCCGTTGCCGGGGAGATTTGCACCAAGTCAAGTCAAGAGTTGATCTCCCAACAACTAGCCAATTTCTGGTGCCGTTGCCGGGGAGATTTACGCACAAGTCAAGACATACCAAGTACCCATCACAAACTCTTACCCCTCACACTACATTATTTGCCATTTGCCTCTCGTTTTCCTCTCCCCCACTTCACCCTTGCAGTTTTATTTGCCCTTTTTCCGTTCGTCTCTTTTCGCTTGCTTCATGTGTGCTTGTGTGTTGGATTGTTTGTCATGATGGCTCAAGACAATACTAAATTGTGTGAATTTTCCAATACCAACAACAATGATTTTATTAGCACTCTGATTGCTGCTATTACTGATGCTGAATCTTGTGAGATTAATGCTGCTTTGTTGAATCTTGTCATGAAAGATCAATTTTCTGGCCTTCCTAGTGAAGACGCCGCTACCCATCTAAACAACTTCGTTGATTTGTGCGATATGCAAAAGAAGAAAGATATGGATAATGATATTGTTAAATTGAAGCAATTTCCGTTTTCACTTGGAGATTGTGCTAAAACTTGGTTCTCTTCTTTGCCTAAAAATAGTATTGATTCATGGAATAAGTGCAAAGATGCTTTTATCTCTAAGTATTTTCCTCCCGCTAAGATCATCTCTCTTAGAAATGAAATTATGAATTTTAAGCAACTTGATCATGAGCATGTTGCACAAGCTTGGGAGAGGATGAAATTAATGATACGTAATTGCCCTATACATGGTTTGAATTTATGGATGATTATACAAAAAATTTATGCCGGATTGAATTTTGCTTCTAGAAATCTTTTAGATTCGGCCGCGGGAGGCACTTTTATGGAAATCACTTTCGGAGAAGCTACTAAACTCCTAGATAATATTATAGTTAATTATTCTCAATGGCAGACTGAAAGATCTACTAGTAAAAAGGTTAATGCTAATGAAGAGATTAATGTTTTGAGTGGAAAGATGGATGAACTCATGAAATTGTTTGCTAATAAGAGTGTTTCTTCTGATCCTAATGATATGCCTTTGTCTACTTTGATTGAGAATAATAATGAATCTATTGATGTGAATTTTGTTGGTAGGAACAATTTTGGTAACAACGCGTATAGAGGAAACTTTTCTAGGCCGTTCCCTAGTAATTCCTCTAATAATTATGGTAATTCCTACAACAACTCCTATGGAAATTTTTAATAAGATGCCCTCTGATTTTGAGACTAGTGTTAAAGAATTTATGAGTTCACAAAAGAATTTCAATGCTTTGCTTGAAGAAAAATTGCTTAAGGTTGATGAGTTGGCTAGGAACGTGGATATAATTTCTCTTGATGTTGATTCTTTGAAACTTAGATCTATTCCACCTAAGCATGATATCAATGAGTCTCTCAAAGCCATGAGAATTTCCATTGATGAGTGCAAGGAAAGAACCTCTAGGATGCATGCAAAAAAAGATTGCTTTGTGAAAGCGTGTTCTTCTAGTTTTCATGATAATAATGATGAAGATCTAAAAGTGATTGATGTGTCTCCTGTTAAATATTTGTTTTCTAATATGAATCTTGATAATGATGGGACTGTAGATGAGTCAACTTTAGTTAAAAGGCGTCCCAATGATTCGGAGTTTTTAGATCTTGATGCAAAAATTGGTAAAAGTGGGATTGAAGAGGTCAAAACTTTAGATAGCAATGAACCCACTATTTTAGATTTCAAGGAATTTAATTATGATAATTGCTCTTTGATAGATTGTATTTCCTTGTTACAATCCGTGTTAAATTCTCTGTATGCTTATAATCAAAATAAAGCCTTTACCAAACACATCGTTGATGCTTTAATGCAATCTTATGAAGAAAAACTTGAATTAGAAGTTTCTATACCTAGAAAACTTTATGATGAGTGGGAACCTACTATTAATATTAAGATTAAAGATCATGAATGCTATGCTTTGTGTGATTTGGGTGCTAGTGTTTCCACGATTCCAAAAACTTTGTGTGACATTTTAGGTTTCCGTAAATTTGATGATTGTTCTTTAAACTTGCATCTTGCGGATTCCACCATTAAGAAACCTATGGTAAGGATTAATGATGTTCTTATTTTTGCAAATAGGAATTATGTGCCCGTAGATTTCATTATTCTTGATATAGATTGCAATACTACATGTCCTATTATTCTTGGTAGACCTTTCCTTAGAACGATTGGTGCAATTATTGATATGAAGGAAGGGAATATTAGATTCCAATTTCCATTAAGGAAAGGCATGGAACACTTTCCTAGGAAGAAAATTAAATTACCTTATGAATCTATTATGAGAGCCACTTATGGATTGCATACCAAAGATGATGATACCTAGATCTATTCTCGTTTTTATGCCTAGCTAGGGGCGTTAAACGATAGCGCTTGTTGGGAGGCAACCCAATTTTATTTTTATTCCTGTTTAGTAATAAATAATTCATCTAGCCTCTGGTTAGATTTGGTTTTATGTTTTAATTAGTGTTTGTGCCAAGTTAAACCTATAGGATCTTCTTGGATAACAATTATTTGACCTTGCTGAAAAAGTCAGAAACTTTCTGCTCACGAAAACAATTGTTAAAAATCACCAGAAAATGATAAAATACTGATTCCAATTTCAGTAGATCAATAAACAAATTATCTAGGTCCTCCTATTTTGGTAGATGTTTCTGAGTTACAGAAGTTTGCTTTTGTTACAGATTACTACAGACTATTCTGTTTTTGAGTGTTGTTTGCTTATTTTGATGAATCTATGGCTAGTATCAGGGGGGGGGGGGTATGAACCATAGAGAAGTTGGAATACAGTAGGTTTAACACCAATATAAATAAAGAATGAGTTCATTACAGTACTTTATTGTGGTGGTTTGTTTACTTGCACTAACAGAGCTCATGAGATTTTTTGTTGAGTTTTGTGTTGTGAAGTTTTCAAGTTTTGGGTAAAGATTTGATGGATTATGGAATAAGTAGTGGCCAGAGCCTAAGCTTGGGGATGCCCAAGGCACCCCACGGTAAAATTCAAGGACAACCAAAAGCCTAAGCTTGGGGATGCCCCGGAAGGCATCCCCTCTTTCGTCTTCGTTGATCGGTAACTTTACTTGAGGCTATGTTTTTATTCACCACATGATATGTGTTTTGCTTGGAGCGTCTTGTATGATTTAAGTCTTTTCTTTTTAGTTTACCACAATCATCCTTGCTGTACACACCTTTTGGAGAGACACACATGAATCAGAATTTATTAGAATACTCTATGTGCTTCATTTATATCTTTTGAGCTAGATAATTTTGCTCTAAGTGCTTCACTTATATCTTTTTAGAGCATGGTGGTGGTTTTATTTTATAGAAATTATTGATCTCTCATGCTTCACTTATATTATTTTGAGAGTTCTTTAGAACAGCATGGTAATTTGCTTTGGCTATAAAGTTAGTCCTAATATGGTAGGCATCCAATATGGGTATAATAGAAACTTTCATATAAAGTGCATTGAATACTATGAGAAGTTTGATACTTGATGATTGTTCTGAGATATGAAGATGGTGATATTAAAGTTGTGCTAGTTGAGTAATTGTGAATTTTGAGAAATACTTTTGTTATAGTTTGCAAGTCCCGTAGCATGCACGTATAGTAACCGTTGTGTAACAAATTTGAAACATGAGGTGTTCTTTGATTGTCATCCTTATGAGTGGCGGTCGGGGACGAGTGATGGTCTTTTCCTACCAATCTACCCCCTAGGAGCATGCGCGTAGTGCTTGGTTTTTGATGACTTGTAGATTTTTGCAATATGTATGTGAGTTCTTTATGACTAATGTTGAGTCCATGGATTATACGCAATCTCACCCTTCCATCATTGCTAGCCTCTTCGGTATCGTGCATTGCCCTTTCTCACCTTGACAGTTGGTGCAAACTTCGCCGGTGCATCCAAACCCCGTGATATAATACGCTCTATCACACATAAAGCTCCTTATATCTTCCTCAAAACAGCCACCATACCTACCTATTATGGCATTTCCATAGCCATTCCAAGATATATAGCCATGCAACTTTCCACCGTTTCATTTATTATGACACGCTTCATCATTTTCATATTGCCTTGCATGATCATGTAGTTGACATCGTATTTGTGGCAAAGCCACCAGGCATAATTCATCATACATGTCACTCTTGATTCATTGCCCATCCCGATACACCGCCGGAGGCATCCATGTAGAGTCATATTTTGTTCTAGTATCGAGTTGTAATCTTTGAGTTATAAATAAATAGAAGCGTGATGATCATCATTATTAGAGCATTGTCCCGAAAAAAAAGAAAAAAAAGAAGAAAGGCCAATTAAAAAAACGGCCCAAAAAAGAAAAAAAAAGAAAAGAAAATAAAATAAAAGGGACAATGTTACTATCCTTTTCCACACTTGTGCTTCAAAGTAGCACCATGATCTTTATGATAGAGAGTCTCTTATTTTGTCACTTTCATATACTAGTGGGAATTTTTCATTATAGAACTTGGCTTGTATATTCCAACAATGGGCTTCCTCAAATGCCCTAGGTCTTCATGAGCAAGCAAGTTGGATGCACACCCACTTAGTTTCTTTTGTTGAGCTTTCATACATTTATAGCTCTAGTGCATCCGTTGCGTGGCAATCCTACTCCTTGCATTGACATCAATTGATGGGCATCTCCCTAGCCTGTTGATTAGCCGCGTCAATGTGAGACTTTCTCCTTTTTTGTCTTCTTCACACAACCCCCATCATTATATTCTATTCCACCCATAGTGCTATATCCATGGCTCACGCTCATGTATTGCGTGAAAGTTGAAAAAGTTTGAGATTACTAAAGTATGAAACAATTGCTTGGCTTGTCATCTGGGTTGTGCATGATGAGAGCATTCTTGTGTGACGAAAATGGAGCATGACCAAACTATATGATTTTGTAGGGATGAACTTTCTTTGGCCATGTTATTTTGAGAAGACATGATTGCTTAGTTAGTATGCTTGAAGTATTATTATTTTTATGTCAATATTAAACTTTTGTCTTGAATCTTTCGGATCTGAACATTCATGCCACAATAAAGAAAATTACATTAAAGATTATGTTAGGTAGCATTCCACATCAAAAATTCTGTTTTTATCATTTACCTACTCGAGGACGAGCAGGAATTACGCTTGGGGATGCTTGATACATCTCCAACGTATCTATAATTTTTGATTGTTCCATGCTATTATATTATCCGTTTTGGATGTTTAATGGGCTTTATTATACACTTTTATATAATTTTTGGGACTAACCTACTAACCAAAGGGCCAGTGCAAATTGCTGTTTTTTTTGCCTATTTCAGTGTTTCGCAGAAAAGGAATATCAAACGGAATCCAAATGGAATGAAACCTTCGGGAGAGTCGTTTTTGGAACAAATGCAATCCAGGAGACTTGGAGTGGACGTCAAGGAAGCAACGAAGCGGCCACGAGGTAGGAGGGTGTGCTCGGGGGGTAGGCCCGCCCCCACCCTCGTGGGCCCCTTGTGGCTCCATCGACCTACTTCTTTTGCCTATATATACTCATATACCCCGAAAACATCGAGGAGCACCACGAAACCCTATTTCCACCGCCGCTCCCTTCTGTACCCGTGAGATCCCATCTTGGGGCCTTTTCCTGTGCTCTGCCAGAGGGGTAATCGATCACGGAGGGCTTCTACATCAACACCATAGCCTCTTCGATGATGTGTGAGTAGTTTACCACAGACCTTCGGGTCCATCGTTATTAGCTAGATGGCTTTTTATCTCTCTCTGGATCTCAATACAAAGTTCTCCTCGATCTTCATGGAGATCTATTCGATGTAATACTTTTTGCAGTGTATTTGTCGAGATCTGATGAATTGTCGGTTTATGATCAAGTTTATCCATGAACAATATATAAATCTTCTCTGAATTTTTATATGCATGATTTGATACCTTTGCAAGTCCCTTCGAATTATCAGTTTGCTTTGGCCTACTAGATTGATCTTTCTTGCAATGGGAGAAGTGCTTAGCTTTGGGTTCAATCTTGCGGTCTCCTTTCCCAGTGACAGCAGGGGCAGCAAGGCACGTATTGTATTGTTGCCATCGAGGATAAAAAGATGGGGTTTATATCATATTGCTTGAGTTTATCCCTCTACATCATGTCATCTTGCCTAATGCGTTACTCTGTTCTTAAGAACTTAATACTCTAAATGCATGCTGGATAGCGGTCGATGTGTGGAGTAATAGTAGTAGATGCAGAATCGTTTCGGTCTACTTGACACGGACATGATGCCTATATACATGATCATGCCTAGATATTCTCATAACTATCCGCTTTTCTATCAATTGCTCGATAGTAATTTGTTCACCCACCGTAGAATTTGCTATCTTGAGAGAAGCCACCAGTGAAACCTATGGCCCCCGGTTCTATTTTCCATCATATTAATCTCCCGCCAACGTGCTATTTCTGTCACTGTTTATTTTGCAATCTTTACTTTTCAATCTATACAACAAAAATACCAAAAATATTTATCTTATTATCTCCATCAGATCTCACTTTTGCAAGTGGCCATGAAGGGATTGACAGCCCCTTTATCGTGTTGGTTGCAAGGTTCTTAATTGTTTGTGCAGGTACTAGGGACTTCCGTGTAGTCTCCTACTGTATTGATACCTTGGTTCTCAAAAACTGACGGAATTACTTACGCTACTTTGCTGCATCACCCTTTCCTCTTCAATGGAAAATCAACGCTTTCTCAAGAGGTAGCAAGCACCATAGGACAGCACCAATAATAAAACATGCAACTCAAACCAATCAAGATCATCAATGAATCCATAGGACAAAACAGATCTAGTCAAACATTCATAGGATAGCCATACATCATTGGGAAATAATATATAGCGTTGAGCACCATGTTTAAGTAGAGATTACAGCGGGTAAAAGAGGGGTTGCACCGCTGCATAGAGGGGGAAAGAGTTGGTGATGATGGTGGTGAAGTTGTTGGTGTAGATTGCGGTGATGATGATGGCCCCGGCGACGTTCCGGCGCCACCGGGAGAGAGGGGGAGAGAGCCCCCCTTCTTCTTCATCTTCCTTGACCTTCCCCCCTAGATGGGAGAAGGGTTTCCCCTCTGGTCCTTGGCTTCCATGGCGGCGGAGGGGCGGGAGCCCATCTGAGATTGGATCTCTCTCTGTTTCCTTCTGTTTCTGCGCTCCCTGATTCTGCCCTTTCACCGTATCTTAAATTCGCGGAGATCCGTAACTTCGATTGGGTTGAAATTTGGACACGATTTTTATCCGGATATTGGCTTTCTTGTGGCGAAAGAAGGGCACCAACCGCCTTACGGAGTGGCCACGAGGGCCCGCGCCCCTCACCCTCGTGAGCCCCTCGGGCATCGTCTCGCGTTGATTCTTTTCCCAAAAATCACATATATTCCAAAAAAATCTCCGCAAGTTTTTATCGCATTTGGACTCCGTTTGATATGGATTTTCTGTGAAACAAAAAACATGCAAGAAACAAGAACTGGCACTGGGCACTGGATCAATATGTTAGTCCCAAAAATAGTATAAAAAGTTGCCAAAAGTATGTAAAAGTTGTAGATATTGGCATGTAACAATAAAAAATTATAGATACGATGGAGATGTATCAGCATCCCAAAGCTTAATTCCTGCTCGTCCTCGAGTAGGTAAATGATAAAAAAGATAATTTTTGGTGTGGAATGTACCTAGCTTAATCTTGATCATGTAATCTAATCATGGCATGAATATTAAGACACGCGTGATTCAAAGCAATAGTCTATCATTTGACATTAAGACAATAATACTTCAAGCATACCAATAAAGCGATCATGTCTTTTCAAAATAACATGGCCAAAGAAAGTTATCCCTACAAAATCATATAGTCTGGCTATGCTCCATCATCACCACACAAAATATTTAAATCATGCACAACCCCGATGACAAGACAAGCAATTGTTTCATACTTTTGATGTTCTCAAACCTTTTCAAGTTTCACGCAATACATGAGCGTGAGCCATGGATATAGCACTATAGGTGGAATAGAATATGATGGTGGAGGTTGTGTGGAGAAGACCAAAAAGGAGAAAGTCTCACATCGACGCGGCTAATCAACGGGCTATGGAGATGCCCATCAACTGATGTAAATGTGAGGAGTAGGGATTGCCATACAACGGATGCACTAGAGCTATAAGTATATGAAAGCTCAAACTAGAAAGTAACTGGGTGTGCATCCAACTTGCTTGCTCATGAAGACCTCGGGCATTTGAGGAAGCCCATCATCAGAATATACAAGCCAAGTTCTATAATGAAAATTCCCACTAGTATATGAAAGTGATAACTCAAGAGACTCTATATATGAAGAACATGGTGCTACTTTGAAGCACAAGTGTGGTAAAAGGATAGTAGCATTGCCCCTTCTATATTTTTCTCTCATTTTTTTTGTTTTTTTTGGTGGGCTTCTTTGGCCTCTCTTTTTTGTAAAGTCCGGAGACTCATCCCAACTTGTGAGGGAATAATAATTGTTTTTTTATTTGGTTTGTAATTTTATTTGAGCACAAGTCTGTATTAATTGATAAGACTCGGAGACATTTCATTTTGATTGTTGTGCCAGACCTACAAATATGCCAATCGGGTTGAATGTGCATTCAACAATAATAGTAGTATAGATGGACCATAAGTGGCACACATCGGAAAGGTCCAAGATGTTGTACTAGTTCGCTAAAAAAAGGATGCTCTTCTAGCAAAAAAAAAGTACAGCGGCCTGGCTTATGTATGTTAGTTGATATTATTGATCCATATACTCTATAAGTGTTTATATGTCTGTTAGTTTTGTACATTATTGGTTGATTGACTCAGTATTTGAATCTTGATACATCGCTTGTGTACATATCTAAATGGGAGTACACATTATGCTGCGTGTGACATTTGAGTTGGACATAAAGTGTTCCCAATATTCAAATTCACCTTAAACTGGATTCTAGCTTCTGAATTCGAGTATCAGCATTTGTAAATCATATTCATATATGACAGTGGAATACATCTTTGTCGTGCTTTTGAAGATATATAAAAACACATAGAATGATTTATAAAGATTCGTATAGGAATACAAAATGGATTCGAATTTAGTTGCCAAGGTAAACGTCGATGCTTATTGTCCCAAAATTCAAAAGAAGCGGCAAAATGTCCACTCCCACGTCGGCTGCCCGAAGCCAAGTGTTCGGGAGATGGAAATTATTGTCTACCCCTTACACAGACAATCCATCGGCCCGATTTCCACTAATCTCAATAGGGGTAGGTTAGTAACTTCAATTAGACGTGACACGACCGCCCCTGAGCCCATTCCGACATGGTGGGCGCCAAACATGGGCGGCAAAACACATTTGATTCAAGCTCGTCCAAAAGGCCTCGGTTTCTCCCTCCATTTCCCCATTCATACACGGTGGGCAGCAAAACAAACTCGACTCGGCCGAAATCGATGTAGGCAAATATTTTCAATATGGGCAGGTTTGTAACTTCAATCAGACGTGACACAACCGCCCTACCTGTCAGCCCCGTTCATGAAGGAAATATGCCCTAGAGGCAATAATAAAGTTATTATTTATTTCCATATATCATGACAAGTGTTTATTATTCATGCTAGAATTGTATTAACCGGAAACATAATACATGTGTGAATACATAGACAAACAGAGTGTCACTAGTATGCCTCTACTTGACTAGCTCATTAATTAAAGATGGTTATGTTTCCTAACCATAGACATGAGTTGTCATTTGATTAACGGGATCGCATCATTAGGAGAATGATGTGATTGACTTGACCCATTCCGTTAGCTTAGCACTCGATCGTTTAGTATGTTGCTATTGCTTTCTTCATGACTTATACATGTTCATATGACTATGAGATTATGCAACTCCCATTTACCAGAGGAACACTTTGTGTGCTACCAAACGTCACAACGTAACTGGGTGATTATAAAGGTCCTCTACATGTGTCTCCAAAGGTACTTGTTGGGTTGGCGTATTTTGAGATTAGGATT
This sequence comes from Triticum aestivum, assembly GCF_018294505.1. Lineage (NCBI taxonomy): Eukaryota > Viridiplantae > Streptophyta > Magnoliopsida > Poales > Poaceae > Triticum > Triticum aestivum. Next base: position 154,796,602 of record NC_057814.1, read on the forward strand.
TGTCACTCCGATTGTGGGAGAGGTATCTCTGGGCCCACTCGGTAATGCACATTACTATAAGCCTTGCAAGCATTGCAACTAATGAGTTAGTTGCGGGATGATGTATTACGTAACGAGTAAAGAGACTTGTCGGTAACGAGATTGAACAAGGTATTGAGATACCGACGATCGAATCTCGGGCAAGTAACATACTGATGACAAAGGGGACAACGTATGTTGTTATGCGGTTTGACCGATAAAGTTCTTCGTAGAATATATGGGAGCCAATATGAGCATCCAGGTTCCGCTATTGGTTATTGACCGGAGACGTGTCTCGGTCATGTCTATATAGTTCTCAAACCCGTAGGGTCCGCACGCTTAAAGTTCGATGACAGTTATATTATGAGTTTGTGTGTTTTGATGTACCGAAGGTTGTTCAGAGTCTCGGATGTGATCACGGACATGACGAGAGTCTCGAAATGGTCGAGATGTAAAGATCGATATATTGGACGACTATGTTTGGACATAGGAAAGGTTCCGGAAGGTTTCAGACATTTATCGGAGTACCGGGGGTTACCGGAAACCCCCGGGAACTAATGGGCCTTGTTGGGCCCTAGTGGAGAGAGAGAGGGACCGGCCAGGGCAAGAGGCGCACCCCCTCCCCTTGAGTCCGAATAGGACAAGGAAGGGGGGCGACGCCCCCCTTGCCTTTCTCCTCTCCCACTCCTTCCTTCCCCCTCCTTCTTGGACTAGGAAAGGGAGGGGCAAACCTACTTGGAGTAGGTTTCCCCCTCCTAGGGCGCGCCACCCCCTTGGCCAGCCCTCTCCTCCTCCCCCCTTTATATACGGAGGATGGGGGCACCCCATAGACACAACAATTGATCTCTTGATCTCTTAGCCGTGTGCGGTGGCCCCCTCCACCATAATCCAGCTCGATAATATCGTAGCGGTGCTTAGGCGAAGCCCAGCGTCGGTAGAACATCATCATCGTCACCACGCCGTCGTGCTGACGGAACTCTCCCTCAAAGCTTGGCTGGATCGGAGTTCGAGGGACGTCATCGAGCTGAACGTGTGCTGAACTCGGAGGTGCCGTGCGTTCAGTACTTGATTGCTCGGATCGTGAAGACGTACGACTACATCAACCGCGTTGTGCTAACGCTTCCGCTTTCGGTCTATGAGGGTACGTGGACAACACTCTCCCCTCTGGTTGCTATGCATCACCATGATCTTGCGTGTGCGTAGGATTTTTTTTGAAATTACTACGTTTCCCAACAGTGGCATTCGAGCCAGGTTTTATGCGTTGATGTAATATGCACGAGTAGAACACAAGTGAGTTGTGGGCGATATAAGTCATACTGCTTACCAGCATGTCACACTTTGGTTCGGCGGTATTGTTGGATGAAGCGGCCCGAACCGATATTACGCATACGCTTACGCGAGACTGGTTTTACCGCCGTGCTATGCACACAGGTGACTAGCGGGTGTCAGTTTCTCCAACTTTAGTTGAACTGAGTGTGGCTACGCCCGGTCCTTGCGAAGGTTAAAATAACACCAACTTGAGAAACTATCGTTGTGGTTTTGATGCGTACGTAAGAACGGTTCTTGCTCAGCCCGTAGCAGCCACGTAAAACTTGCAACAACAAAGTAGAGGACGTCTAACTTGTTTTTGTAGGGCATGTTGTGATGTGATATGGTCAAGACATGATACTATATTTTATTGTATGAGATGATCATGTTTTGTAACTGAGTTATCGGCAACTGGCAGGAGCCATATGGTTGTCGTTTTATTGTATGCAATGCAATCGCCCTGTAATTGCTTTACTTTATCACTAAGCGGTGGCGATAGTCGTAGAAGCAATAGTTGGCGAGACGACAACGATGCTACGATGGAGATCAAGGTGTCGCGCCGGTGACGATGGTGATCATGATGGTGCTTCAGAGATGGAGATCACAAGCACAAAATGATGATGGCCATATCATATCACTTATACTGATTGCATGTGATGTTTAACTTTTATGCATCTTATTCTGCTTAGATTGACGGTAGCATTATAACATGATCTCTCACTAAATTATCAAGGTATAAGTGTTCTCCCTGAGTATGCACCTTTGCAAAAGTTCTTCGTGCTGAGACACCACGTGATGATCGGGTGTGATAGGATCTACGTTCAAATACAACGGGTGCAAAACAGTTGCACACGAGGAATACTCAGGTTAAACTTGACGAGCCTAGCATATAACAGATATGGCCTCGGAACACTGAGACCGAAAGGTCGAGCGTGAATCATAAAGTATATATGATCAACATAGTAATGTTCACCATTGAAACTACTCCATCTTACGTGATGACCGGACATGGTTTAGTTGATATGGATCACGTGATCACTTAGAGGATTAGAGGGATGTCTATCTAAGTGGGAGTTCTTAAGTAATATGATTAATTTAACTTTAATTTATCATGAACTTAGTCCTGGTAGTATTAGCATATCTATGTTGTAGATCAATAGCTCGCGTTTAGCTCCCCTGTTTTATTTTTGATATGTTCCTAGAGAAAACTAAGTTGAAAGATGTTAGTAGCAATGATGCGGATTGGATCCATGATCTGAAGATTATCCTCATTGCTGCACAGAAGCATTATGTCCTTGATGCACCGCTAGGTGACAGACCTATTGCAGGAGCAGATGCAGACATTATGAACGTTTGAGAAAGCTTAGTACGGCTTAGAACCAGGACTTCAAAAATGTTTTGAACCCACGGAGCATATAAGATGTTCCAAGAGTTGAAATTGGTATTTCATACTCATGCCCGTGTCGAGAGGTATGAGACCTCTGATTGTACTTTTCCTACAAGATGGAGAATTGCTCAGCTAGTGAGCATGTGCTCAGAATGTCTGAGTACTACAATCACTTGTATCAACTGGGAGTTAATCTTCCAGATAAGATCGTGATTGACAGAGTTCTCTAGTCACTATCACCAAGTTACTAGAACTTCGTGATGAACTATAATATGCAAGGGATAAACGAAAACGATTCCCAAGCTCTTCGTGATGCTGAGATCGACGAAGGTAGAAATCAAGAAAAACATCAAGTGTTGATGGTTGACAAGACCACTAGTTTCAAGAAAAGGGCAAAGGGAAAAAGGGGAACTTCAAGAAGAACGGCAAGCAAGTTGCTACTCAAGTGAAGAAGCCCAAGTCTGTACCTAAGCCTGAGACTAAGTGCTTCTACTGCAAAGGGACTGGTCACTGGAAGCGGCACTGCCCCAAGTATTTGGCGGATAAGACGGATGGCAAAGTGAACAAGGTATATTTGATATACAGATTATTGTGTGTATTTTACTAGTGTTCGTAGCAACCCCTCGGTATTTGATACTGGTTCAGTTGCTAAGAATAGTAACTCGAAACAGGAGTTGCAGAATGAACATAGACTAGTTAAGGGTGAAGTGACGATGTGTGTTGGAAGTGGTTCCAATATTGATATGATCATCATCGCATGCTCCCTACACTTTCGGGATTAGTGTTGAACCTAAATAAGTGTTATTTGGTGTTTGCGTTGAGCATGAATATGATTTGATCATGTTTATTGCAATACAGTTATTCATTTAAGTTAGAGAATAATTGTTGTTCTATTTACATGAATAAAACCTTCTATGGTCATACACCCAATGAAAATGGTTTGTTGGATCTCGATCATAGTGATACACATATTCATAATATTTAAGCCAAAAGATGCAAAGTTAATAATGATAGTGCAACTCATTTGTGGCACTGCCGTTTAGGTCATATTGGTGTAAAGCGCATGAAGAAACTGCATGCTAATGGGATTTTGGAATCACTTGATTATGAATCACTTGATTCTTGTGAACCATGCCTTATGGGCAAGATGACTAAAGACTCCGTTCTCCGGAACTATGGAGCGAGCAACAGATTTGCTGGAAATCGTACATACAGATGTATGTGGTCCGATGAATGTTGAGGCTCGCGGCGGGTATCGTTATTTTCTCACCTTCACAGATGATTTAAGCAGATATGGGTATATCTACTTAATGAAACATAAGTCTGAAACATTTGAAAAGTTCAAAGAATTTTAGAGTGAAGTTGAAAATCATCGTAACAAGAAAATAAAGTTTCTACGATATGATCGTGGAGGAGAATATTTGAGTTACGAGTTTGGTCTTCATTTGAAACAATGCGGAATAGTTTCGCAACTCACGCCACCTGGAACACCACTGCGTAATGGTGTGTCCGAACATCATAACCGTACTTCATTAGATATGGTGCGATCTATGATGTCTCTTACCGATCTAGCACTATCGTTTTGGAGTTATGCATTAGAGACAGCTGCATTCACGTTAAGTAGGGCACCATCTAAATCCGTTGAGATCATATGAACTGTGGTTTGGCAAGAAACCAAAGTTGTCGTCTCTTAAAGTTTGGGGTTGCGAGGCTTATGTGAAAAAGTTTCATCCTGATAAGCTCAAACCCAAATTGGAGAAATGTGTCTTCATAGGATACCCAAAGGAGACAGTTGGGTACACCTTCTATCACAGATCCGAAGGCAAGACATTCGTTGCTAAGAATGGATCCTTTCTAGAGAAGGAGTTTCTTGCGAAAGAAGTGAGTGGGAGGAAAGTAGAACTTGATGAGGTAACTGTACCTGCTCCCTTATTGGAAAGTAGTTCATCACAGAAATTTGTTCGTGTGACTCCTACACCAATTAGTGAGGAAGCTAATGATGATGATCATGTAACTTCATATCAAGTTACTACCGAACCTCGTAGATCAACCAGAGTGAGATCCGCACCAGAGTGGTACAGTAATCCTGTTCTAGAGGTCATGTTACTTGACCATGACGAACCTACGAACTATGAGGAAGCGATGATGAGCCCAGATTCCGTGAAATGGCTTAAGACCATGAAATCCGAGATATGATCTTTGTATGAGAACAAAATGTGTACTTTGGTTGACTTGCCCGATGATCGGCAAGCCATAGAAAATGAATGGATCTTCAAGAGGAAGACGGACGCTGATAGTAGTGTTACTATCTACAAAGCTCGAATTGTAGCAAAAAGGTTTTCGACAAATTCAAGATGTTGAATACGATGAGATTTTCTCACTCGTTTTGATGCTTAAGTCTGTCTGAATCATGTGAGCAATTGCTGCATTTTATGAAATCTGGCAAATGGATAACAAAACTGCATTCCTTAATGGATTTATTAAAGAAGAGTTGTATATGATGCAACCAGAAGGTTTTGTCAATCCTAAAGGTGCTAACAAAATATGCAAGCTCCAGCGATCCATCTATGGACTGGTGCAAGCATCTAGGAGTTGGAATATACGCTTTGATAAGTTGATCAAAGGATATAGTTTTATACAGACTTGCGGTGAAGCCTGTATTTACAAGAAAGTGAGTGGGAGCACTACAGCATTTCTGATAAGTATATGTGAATGACATATTGTTGATCGGAAATAATGTAGAATTATTCTGCAAAGCATAAAGGAGTGTTTGAAAGGAGTTTTTCAAAGAAAGACCTCGGTGAAGCTGCTTACATATTGAGCATCAAGATCTATAGAGATAGATCAAGACGCTTCATAAGTTTTTCAATGAGTACATACCTTGACAAGATTTTGAAGTAGTTAAAAATGGAACAATCAAAGAAAGAGTTCTTGCCTGTGTTACAAGGTGTGAAATTGAGTAAGACTCAAAGCCCGACCACGGCAGAAGATAGAAAGAGAATGAAAGTCATTCCCTATGCCTCAGCCATAGGTTCTATAAAGTATGCCATGCTGTGTACCAGATCTACTGTAAACCCTACACTGAGTTTGACAAGGGAGTACAATAGTGATCTAGGAGTAGATCACTGGACAGCAGTCAAAATTATCCTTAGTGGAATAAGGATATGTTTCTCAATTATGGAGGTGACAAAAAGGTTCGTCGTAAAGGGTTACGTCGATGCAAGTTTTGACACTGATCCAGATGACTCTAAGTCTCAATCTGGATACATATTGAAAGTGGGAGCAATTAGCTAGAGTAGCTCCGTGTAGAGCATTGTTGACATAGAAATTTGCAAAATACATACGGATCTGAGTGTGGCAGACCCGTTGACTAAACTTCTCTCACAAGCAAAACATGATCACACATTAGTACTCTTTGGGTGTTAATCACATAGCGATGTGAACTTGTTTATTGACTCTAGTAAACCCTTTGGGTGTTGAACACATGACGATGTGAACTATGGGTGTTAATCACATGGTGATGTGAACTATTGGTATTAAATCACATGGTGATATGAACTAGATTATTGACTCTAGTGCAAGTGGGAGACTGAAGGAAATATGCCCTAGAGGCAATAATAAAGTTATTATTTATTTCCTTATATCATGATAAATGTTTATTATTGATGCTAGAATTGTATTAACCGGAAACATAATACATGTGTGAATACATAGACAAACAGAGTGTCACTAGTATGCCTCTACTTGACTAGCTCGTTAATTAAACATGGTTATGTTTCCTAACCATAGACATGAGTTGTCATTTGATTAACGGGATCACATCATTAGGAGAATGATGTGATTGACTTGACCCATTCCGTTAGCTTAGCACTCGATCGTTTAGTATGGTGCTATTGCTTTCTTCATGACTTATACATGTTCATATGACTATGAGATTATGCAACTCCCGTTTACCAGAGGAACACTTTGTGTGCTACCAAACGTCACAACGTAACTGGGTGATTATAAAGGTGCTCTACAGGTGTCTCCAAAGGTACTTGTTGGGTTGGCGTATTTCGAGATTAGGATTTGTCACTCCGATTGTGGGAGAGGTATCTCTGGGCCCACTCGGTAATGCACATCACTATAAGCCTTGCAAGCATTGCAACTAATGAGTTAGTTGCGAGATGATGTATTATGGAACGAGTAAAGAGACTTGCCGGTAAGGAGATTGAACTAGGTATTGAGATACTGACGATCAAATATCGGGCAAGTAACATACCGATGACAAAGGGGACAACGTATGTTGTTATGCGGTTTGACCGATAAAGATCTTCGTAGAATATATGGGAGCCAATATGAGCATCCAGGTTCCGCTATTGGTTATTGACCGGAGACGTGTCTCGGTCATGTCTATATAGTTCTCGAACCCGTAGGGTCCGCACGCTTAAAGTTCGATGACAATTATATTACGAGTTTATGTGTTTTGATGTACAGAAGGTTGTTCGGAATCCCGGATGTGATCACGGACATGACGAGGAGTCTCGAAATGGTCAAGACATAAAGATCGATATATTGGACGACTATGTTTGTGTAGCGACCAGACCTCAAACAGTCTGTGCTGCTGTGCACCAGTGTCATCCCTGGATCAGTAATGCTGACACGCACAGTACAAATGGAGGATTTATAACAGAGTAGCAATCACACACTTATTACAACGAATATCTCAAGAGAGAATAAGTATGATAAATATGGCTTAAGGCCATCTAATACGATAACAGCGGAAGGCTTGGAAGATAAGTGAGTCCATCAACTCCAACGGCATCACTGAGTATAAGACCACGACCTAAGGCACCTTACTCGCCGTCTGAAAAGTCTGCAACATGAAACGTTGCATCCCGAAAACGGGTCAGCACATGGAATATGCTGGCAATGCAACACATAAAGAGTAATGAACAGAATAATAATATACTACATGCATATGTGGCTGGTGGAAAGCTCTATGATTACAGTTTTTGCGAAAAGCCAATTTTTCCCTACTTCAAAGGAATAAATTTTATTTAACTATCATGCTGGTTGTTAAACATTGAGAAGGTACCTCCAACTCAATCCCAATTAAGTATCATCATTAACCCAACAATATTAATTAAAGTAACATGATGAGATTCACATGATAATCCAGGTACTAGATACTCAAGTTGTCCATAACCGGGGACACGGCAAACCATGATTTGTTTATACACTCTGCAGAGGTTTGTGCACTTTTCCCCACAAGACTCGATCTCCTCCGTTGGATTTCTCGCACTACATGGTGTTTGAGAAACGGATGACCGAGACACAGTCTTTCAGAAGCGTTAACTCTCTACTCCGGGTAGACAGTACCACCTACATCCCCTACATCTGCTAGTCTACCTCTTCAAGAGCTCACACGACTTAATCAACTATGCTAGAGCCCATAATAGCTTGTGGCTGCACACGGAAGTTTCTAGCATGAATAATCTCATGATCCCTTTGAGCCTGGGTGGCGGTCCATAGGATGATCACACGGGTACTCCGGGATATCCAAAAATACAGGCAGCACTGGGTTCTCCAGGTGCCTCAATCCACCCAGATGTGAGTTTTAGTTGCCACCTTAAGTTTAACCATATATTAACAATCTCACATCTGTCATGGATACACTCAAACCCAAATCACGTCTACTAGCATAGCATAGCAATATAAGCAAACGTAGAAGTAACTCCCAAGGGTTTGATAATAAAACAGGTAATAGGTACTACCTCAACTACTTCCCAATACCCACAATTTAATTAGATCCTAACCATGCAATGTTTGAGGATTGATCTAATGCAATAAAACTGGGTAGTGAAAAGTATGATCAAAGTGTTACTTGCCTTGCTGATGATCCGTGAAACCTAGAGATTCGAAGTAGCAAGCGGCGCACTCCGGGTACTCTATCGCAAACAAATAAGCAAACAATAAGTACTCATCTAATGCACAAGTAAAACTCAAATAAAGATCTAACCAGAAAGTTCAACTTAAGAACTCCGGTTTGCAAAAAGATTCAACTCAAACGAAGCAACGAAAGTCAAACGGCGAAAGAAACAAGCTTCATTTACTAATCTGGATCTAAGTCAAATTTTACAGTAGCAAAAACTTGTTTGAGTAGGTTAAATGGAAAGAGAATTTCGATATGAAACTCTAGGCACTTGAATCGCCTGATTCCGATAAACGAGCGAAAAGTTAAACCAGAACGAAAATCTGATCAGAAATCGCGATCTGGAATAATCGCGGAAAATCCGACGAAAAGAAACCTGACGAACAGTTAAACGAACGAACGTTCGTTAACAGCATCAAACCGACGAACGCGTTCATTAAAACGAACGAATCGGTGAACGTTCACTAAGTAATAAAATCGAAAAAAATAAACCGATCTATATATAAAAAAACTAGGGTTTAGAAAAAAAAACCGGGGCGTTTTTTTAGAAACCGGGCACGGCGACGGCGTCGGCTACCTCGGCGGGCAGCTCCAGCGGGGCACCGGCGGGGCTTCCGGCGTGTC
>NC_057814.1:154806350-154814465 GCF_018294505.1 Triticum aestivum
TCTTCGTCGGCGGCGCGGGCGCTCCTGGTGGCGGCGGCGGGTGGAGTGCTCAAGCCGGACTCGAGGCGGCGGCGCGGTGGTCTCCGGGTGGCAGACGACGCGGGAACGGGCCGGCCTGGCTCGGCTGGGCCTCGGCCCAGTCGGGCGCGGGATTTTTTTTAAAATTCGCCGAATCTAAAAAAATCGCAGAAAAATAGATAAAAATCCAAAAATACTAAAACAAAATTTTCCCATCTAATTAAAATAATTAGAACAAGATGAACATTTTATTGGCCCACAAATGCAGTTTCGAAAACGTGCAATTTTTTAATGCAATTAAAATTGCAAATAAAATCCGAATAAAATCAAATATTTGATTTTAATATTTTTCCTCCAATATTTCAATTATTGTGGAGAAGTCACATTTTCTCCTCTCATTTATTTTTATATGAAATATTTTTCGGAGAGAAAAATAATTAAAACTAAAAATCCTCGTTTTATTATTTGATAAAAATCAAACATGAAAAACCGGGAAAATCCCCAACTCTCTCCGAGGGTCCTTGAGTTGCTTAGGATTTATCGAGGATTTGCCAAAATGCAATAAAATATGCTATGCAATGATGATCTAATGTATAACATTCCAAATTGAAAAATTTGGGATGTTACAAACCTACCCCCTTAAGATGAATCTCGCCCTCGAGATTCGGGTTGGCTAGAAAATAGGTGAGAGTGGTTCTTTCGTAGATCTTCCTCTCGCTCCCAGGTGGCTTCATCTTCAGTATGGTGACTCCACTGGACTTTGCAAAACTTGATAACCTTACTACGCGTGACTCGGCTGGCATACTCAAGAATCTTAACTGGTTTCTCCTCATAGGTCAAATCACTTTCCAGCTGAATCGCTTCCAGTGGCACTATATCTCTCAGTGATATCTCAGCCATCTCTGCGTGGCACTTCTTCAACTGGGAAACGTGAAATACATCATGAACTCCTGACAATCCTTTAGGCAATTCCAGCTTGTAGGCAACTTCTCCCATACGTTCCAAAACTCTGTATGGTCCTACAAAACGAGGCGCTAACTTTCCCTTAACTCCAAAGCGCTTCACTCCTCGAAGTGGTGATACTCGAAGATAAACTCTGTCTCCGACTTCGTGAACTGTCTCCTTACGTTTATAATCCGCATAACTCTTCTGCCTGGACTGCGCTACCTTGAGCCTATCGCGAATCAACCTCACTTTCTGTTCAGAGTTTTTAATCAAATCTGGTCCAAACAACAGACGGTCCCCAACTTCGTCCCATAACAATGGTGTTCCACACCTCCTTCCGTACAAAGCTTCGAAATGGGCCATCTTCAAACTGGTTTGATAACTGTTGTTGTAAGAAAACTCTGCATATGGCAAATTGTCGTCCCAACTAGATCCATAATCTAGCGCACAAGCTCTCAACATGTCTTCCAAAATTTGATTGACTCTCTCGGTCTGTCCATCTGTCTGTGGGTGAAAGGCTGTACTGAATTCTAGCCTGGTTCCCAAGGTTTCATGTAACTGATTCCAAAACTTCGAGGTAAACTGGGTTCCTCTATCTGATACAACGGTCCTCGGAACTCCATGCAAACATACGATTCTGGTCATGTATATCTTTGCCAACTTAGCACTGGTGTAAGTGGTTTTCACTGGGATGAAATGAGCTACTTTTGTCAAACGGTCGACTACAACCCATATTGAGTCATAGCCTAAACGAGTCCTGGGCAATCCCGTGATAAAATCCATGCCTAGTTTATCCCACTTCCATTCGGGTACCGGTAATGGTTGTAGCAATCCCGCTGGCTTCTGATGTTCTGCCTTCACTCTCTGACATACATCACAAACTGCTACATACTCCGCAATATCCTTCTTCATTCCGGTCCACCAGAAAGTATCCTTCAAATCCAAATACATCTTGGTATTTCCTGGGTGAATCGAGTACGGTGAATCATGGGCCTCTTGCAAGATCAATTTCCTGATCTCCGGATCATTGGGCACGTAAACGCGGTCCTCAAACCATAAGGTATCGTGCTCATCCTCACGAAATCCCTTGGCTTTTCCTTTGCTCATCTTTTCCTTTATCTCGTTAATTTCCTTGTCTGTCTTCTGAGCTTCTCTGATCTTTTCCATCAGGGTAGACTGAATCTCCAATGTTGCTAAATAGCCTCTTGGAACTATCTCCAAACATAGCTCGTGAAGATCCTCGGCTAACACTTTCGGTAACTCTCCAGTCATGAGTGTGTTGACATGGCTCTTGCGGCTCAACGCATCTGCTACTACGTTAGCCTTCCCTGGGTGATAATGCAATCTCGTATCATAGTCCTTAATAAGCTCCAACCATCTCCTCTGCCTGAGATTTAACTCCTTCTGCGTGAAAATGTACTTCAAACTCTTGTGATCCGTGTACACCTCACAATGGTTTCCAATGAGAAAATGTCTCCATGTCTTCAACGCATGCACTACGGTGCTAATTCCAAATCATGTGTGGCATAATTCTTCTCATGGGGTTTAAGTTGTCGTGAAGCATATGACACAACTCTTCCTTCCTGCATAAGCACTGCTCCAAGTCCTCGACGAGAAGCGTCGCAATAAACTTCATAACCCTTGCGTTGATCTGGCAGAATCAACACTGGTGATGTAACCAATCGTTTTTTCAACTCTTGGAAACTAGCTTCACATTCCTCAGTCCAATTGAATTTGGTGTCCTTCTTCAATAGCTCAGTCATGGGTTTTGCAATCCTTGAGAAATTCTCAATGAATCTCCGGTAGTATCCTGCGAGTCCAAGGAAACTCCGGATCTCTCCAACTGACGTGGGTGATTCCCAACTTGTTACTGTGTCAACTTTGGCGGGGTCTACCGCTATTCCTTCTCCGGATATAACATGTCCGAGGAATCCAACTTCCTTCAGCCAAAATTCACATTTGCTGAACTTGGCGTATAACTGGTGTTCTCTGAGCTTCTCAAGTACCAAACGCAAATGCTCCTTATGCTCTTCTTCATTCTTGGAGTAGACTAAAATAACGTCAATGAACACCACGACGAACTTATCCAAAAACTCCATAAACACTTTGTTCATCAGGTTCATGAAATAGGCAGGTGCGTTAGTCAGACCAAATGACATAACGGTATACTCATATAGCCCATACCTGGTGGTAAAAGCCGTCTTAGGTATATCCTGCTCTCGAATCTTTAACTGATGGTATCCTGATCGTAGATCGATCTTGGAAAATACCTTAGCTCCTTGTAATCGGTTAAACAGATCATTGATCATCGACAGTGGGTACTTGTTTTTGATGGTCACTTCATTCAATCCACGGTAATCAACGACCATCCTCAACGATCCATCTTTCTTCTCCACTAGAAGTACGGGCGATCCCCAAGGTGACGAACTTGGGCGAATATAGCCTTTATCCAGTAACTCCTTAATCTGCTTCTTAATTTCCTCCAAATCTTTTGCGGGCATCCTGTACGGTCTCTTAGATATTGGTCCTGTGCCTGGCAAAAGTTCAATCAGAAACTCAATGTCTCCATCCGGTGGCATGCCTGGCAACTCTTCTGGAAATACATCCAGGTAATCCTTCACCACTGGCATTTCCTCCTGTACAACTCCTGATAAGGAATTCACTTGAGTCCTCTTCGGCACATGCCGGGATACATACTTAATCCTTCTTCCTTCTAGGGTGGTAAGCAAAATCGACTTACTGGCACAATCGATGTTCCCTCCATACTTTGATAACCAATCCATGCCTAATATCACATCCAATCCTTGCGATTCCAATATTATTAGGTCTGAGGGAAACACGTAGTTACCAATCCTTAATGGTAACCGATCACACCATAAACTAGCCATATACTCTGCTCCTGGCGAGGTTACTAACATGGGTGACCTAAGGGCTTGGGTTGGCAGTTTATACTTATCCACAAATCCCCTTGATATGTATGAATGCGATGCACCAGTATCAAAAAGAACGAGTGCAGTAAATGACTTAACCAAAAACTTACCTATTACTGCATCAAGCTGTGCTTCAACCTCTTCCACGCTAACGTGGTTCACATGTCCTTTGTTGAAAGGGTTCGGCTTCTTCCCAGAGCTTCCATTGCCATTTCCATTCTGGGCTTCAGGACAGTTGGTTGCATAATGTCCAGTCTTCTGGCACTTGAAACAAGTAATGTCACTTAGATCCCTCTTGGCTGGGGTAGATGGGTTATTACGGTTCTGCCTGTTGCTTCCTCCATTCCCATTACCATTCTTGGGTCCACTATGGTTGTGCGAACTACCTCCTCCATGGGTATGCTGAAACTGTCCTCCCGATTTCGGGGTAAAACGTGGCTTCTGCTGAGCTCCAGAATTGTACTTCCCTTGTCCATACTTCCTCTTACGGTTTTCAATCTGCTGCTGCTTCCCTTCAATCATGAGTGCTCTATCTACCAACTCCTGGTAGTTGTTGAAGGTTGCTACCATTAGCTGCATGCTCAGCTCATCATTCAGTCCTTCCAAAACTTCTCCTGCTTGGCTGCATCTGTAGCAACGTCATCTGGGGCATAACGTGCTAACTTACTGAAATCCTCCACATACTGGCCTACGGTGCGTCCTCCTTGGCGTAGGCTGCGAAACTCACGCTTCTTCATAGCCATAGCTCCTGCTGAAACATGGGCTGTACGGAAAGCTTGCTGAAACTGGTCCCATGTGACAGTGTCAATTGGGTGTGTGGCTGTGTAATTCTCCCACCATGATGCTGCGGGTCCATCAAGCTGATGTGCGGCAAAACGCACTCTTTCCGCATCTGTGCATCCTGCAGTGGTCAACTCCCTTCCAACTTTGCGGAGCTAATCATCTGCAACAATCGGCTTAGTGCTGCTAGAAAACACCGGTGGATTTAGCCTCAAGAAACGGGCTAGGTGATCAACGGGTGGTGGTGGTGCGTTGTTGTTGTTGTTGTTGCCTTGGTTCTGTACTAACACTTGCATCAGGGCATTCTGCTGCTGAATCAGCTGTGTGATCTCCGGTTGGAAAACAAATCCGGTGTCGCGTCTCGGAGGCATCTGATAGGTTAGAAAAGATGAGAGTCTAGAATAGAATGAGGTCTAGAGAGAAAACACTACCCATATGCTCATGAGACAAACACAATCAATATCACTCAATCAATTCAAACAAGGCATACCATCGATCTAACTAGCGTTACAAAAGTGCTCGAACTATACTATATATAAATGGGGAAATACTACTACTGATATGGTGGTCTACTAGAAATTTTGATCAGTCGAAGACTCCATGATATCTGCTCCAGCTTCATCAACAAAGTCATCTTCACTGGGGTCCGAGTCAGTGTCGTCGATGATGATGTAGTTATCTGGGCAAGCGCATTCATCATCTTCTGCTTTTGATACTGGATTTCCCATGAGTACTCCAATCTTCTTCTCCAGGTCGTCATTCTTCCCTACTAGCGCGACGATTTCCTCCAAATAATCCTCGGGTGTAGCCTTGAGTTCTTCCTCTAGCTCCTTGATCTTAGTCAATGCCTTCTTCAGATCTATCTTGTCTGAGCACATCTGGTTCTCCTGGCGACGAATGTGTTGGTTTTGCTCTTGGATGAAAGCTGCAATTGATCCATCTTTCTTGGTGCTGATCATCTCCCATTGCTCGTCTCGGCGTCCACAAATCTGATAAATAGTATCCTTAAGCTACCTGTGGTAGACTTCTCCAATGCGTCCCATAGAGATGTGGGCTGCCATGCTCTTCCCTAAACTCCAGGTTGGTGCTTCAAAAGCCAACTTTATAGGCTCAGTGACTGGCGTAAACGTCCTTCCTGGAACTTGAACTTGAATCTTCCAGCTCTCCTCTTCAGGTAATGTGGCGTTGTAGGTTCCGGTGATGCTTGGTATTTCAATGTTCAAGTATTTAGTGACTTCCTTCAAGTGTCGTCCAAAAGGCGTGTCTTCATCTGGTTGCATGAACTTGCTCCTTGCATCCGCCATTCCTAAAAGAGTAGAAAGTGGAGAGGAGTCAGAAATGAGAAGAGAGAAGTGTTCTAGGGTTTATGCTTAGTGGTTGTGTCCTACAGTCAGCGTGTGCTCTGATACCACCTTTGTAGCGACCAGACCTCAAACAGTCTGTGCTGCTGTGCACCAGTGTCATCCCTGGATCAGTAATGCTGACACGCACAGTACAAATGGAGGATTTATAACAGAGTAGCAATCACACACTTATTACAACGAATATCTCAAGAGAGAATAAGTATGATAAATATGGCTTAAGGCCATCTAATACGATAACAGCGGAAGGCTTGGAAGATAAGTGAGTCCATCAACTCCAACGGCATCACTGAGTATAAGACCACGACCTAAGGCACCTTACTCGTCGTCTGAAAAGTCTGCAACATGAAACGTTGCATCCCGAAAACGGGTCAGCACATGGAATATGCTGGCAATGCAACACATAAAGAGTAATGAACAGAATAATAATATACTACATGCATATGTGGCTGGTGGAAAGCTCTATGGTTACAGTTTTTGAGAAAAGCCAATTTTTCCCTACTTCAAAGGAATAAATTTTATTTAACTATCATGCTGGTTGTTAAACATTGAGAAGGTACCTCCAACTCAATCCCAATTAAATATCATCATTAACCCAACAATATTAATTAAAGTAACATGATGAGATTCACATGATAATCCAGGTACTAGATACTCAAGTTGTCCATAACCGGGGACACGGCTAACCATGATTAGTTTATACACTCTGCAGAGGTTTGTGCACTTTTCCCCACAAGACTCGATCTCCTTCGTTGGATTTCTCGCACTACATGGTGTTTGAGAAAACGGATGACCGAGACACAGTCTTTCAGAAGCGTTAACTCTCTACTCCGGGTAGACAGTACCACCTACATCCCCTACATCTGCTAGTCTACCTCTTCAAGAGCTCACACAACTTAATCAACTATGCTAGAGCCCATAATAGCTTGTGGCTGCACACGGAAGTTTCTAGCATGAATAATCTCATGATCCCTTTGAGCCTGGGTGGCGGTCCATAGGATGATCACACGGGTACTCCGGGATATCCAAAAATACAGGCAGCACTGGGTTCTCCAGGTGCCTCAATCCACACAGATGTGAGTTTTAGTTGCCACCTTAAGTTTAACCATATATTAACAATCTCACATCTATCATGGATACACTCAAAACCAATCCACGTCTACTAGCATAGCATAGCAATATAAGCAAACGTAGAAGTAACTCCCAAGGGTTTGATAATAAAACAGGTAATAGGTACTACCTCAACTACTTCCCAATACCCACAATTTAATTAGATCCTAACCATTCAATGTTTGAGGATTGATCTACTGCAATAAAACTGGGTTGTGAAAAGTATGATCAAAGTGTTACTTGCCTTGCTGATGATCCGTGAAACCTAGAGATTCGAAGTAGCAAGCGGCGCACTCCGGGTACTCTATCACAAACAAACAAGCAAACAATAAGTACTCATCTAATGCACAAGTAAAACTCAAATAAAGATCTAACCAGAAAGTTCAACTTAAGAACTCCGGTTTGCAAAAATATTCAACTCAAACGAAGCAACGAAAGTCAAACGGCGAAAGAAACAAGCTTCGTTTACTAATCCGGATCTAAGTCAAATTTTACAGTAGCAAAAACTTCTTTGAGTAGGTTAAACGGAAAGAGAATTTCGAGATGAAACTCTAGGCGCTTGAATCGCCTGATTCCGATAAATGAGCGAAAAGTTAAACCAGAACGAAAATCTGATCAGAAATCGCGATCTGGAATAATCGCGGAAAATCCGACGAAAAGAAAACCGACGAACAGTTAAACGAATGAACGTTCGTTAACAGCGTCAAACCAACGAATGTGTTTATTAAAACGAACGAATCGGTGAACGTTCACTAAGTAATAAAACTAAAAAAATAAACCGATCTATACATAGAAAAAAACTAGGGTTTAGAAAAAAAAACCGGGGCGTTTTTTTAGAAACCGGGCACGATGACGGCGTCGGCTACCTCGGCGGGCAGCTCCGGCGGGGCTTCGGCGGGGCTTCCGGCGAGTCGGGCGAGGGGCGGCGGGGCTCGGGCGGCTCCGGGGCGACGACGGGAGGTGGCGGGCGG
>NC_057814.1:154814915-154819746 GCF_018294505.1 Triticum aestivum
GGCGGCGCGGGCGCTCCTGGCGGCGGTGGCGGGTGGCGTGCTCGAGCCGGACTCGGGGCGGCGGCGCGGTGGTCTCCGGGTGGGAGACGACGCGGGAACGGGCCGGCCTGGCTCGGCTGGGCCAAGGCCCAGTCGGGCGTGGGAATTTTTTTAAATTCGCCGAATCTAAAAAACAATCGCAGAAAAATATATAAAAATCCAAAAATACTAATACAAATTTTTCCCGTCTATTTAAAATAATTAGAACAATATGAACATTTTCTTGGCCCAAAAATGCAGTTTTGAAAACGTGCAATTTTTTTAATGCAATTAAAATTGCAAACAAAATCAAATGTTTGATTTTAATATTTTTCCTCCAATATTTCAATTATTGTGGAGAAGTCATATTTTCTCCTCTCATTTATTTTAATATGAAATATTTTTTGGAGAGAAAAATAATTAAAACCAAAAATCCTCGTTTTATTATTTGATAAAAATCAAACATGAAAAACCGGGAAAATCCCCAACTCTCTCCGAGGGTCCTTGAGTTGCTTAGGATTTATCGAGGATTTGCCAAAATGCAATAAAATATGCTATGCAATGATGATCTAATGTATAACGTTCCAAATTGAAAAATTTGGGATGTTACAGTTTGGACACCGGAAAGGTTCTGGAAGGTTTCAGACATTTATCGGAGTACCCGGGGTTACCAGAACCCCCCGGGAACTAATGGGCCTTGTTGGGCCCTAGTGGATAGAGAGAGGGGCCGGCCAGGGCAAGAGGTTCGCCCCCTCCCCTTGAGTCCGAATAGGACAAGGAAGGGGGGGCGGCGCCCCTTGCCTTTCCCGTCTCCCACTCCTTCCTCCCCCTCCTTCTTGGACTAGGAAAGGGAGGGGCAAACCTACTTGGAGTAGGTTTCCCCCTCCTAGGGCGCGCCACCCCCTTGGTCGTCCCTCTCCTCCTCCCCCCTTTATATACGGAGGAGGAGGGCACCCCATAGACACAACAATTGATCTCTTGATCTCTTAGCCGTGTGCGGTGCCCCCCTCCACCAGAATCCACCTCGATAATATCGTAGCGGTGCTTAGGCGAAGCCCTACGTCGGTAGAACATCATCATCGCCACCACGCCGTTGTGCTGACGGAACTCTCCCTCAAAGCTCGGCCGGATCGGAGTTCGAGGGACGTCATTGAGCTGAACGTGTGCTGAACTCGGAGGTGCCGTGCGTTCGGTACTTGATCGGTCGGATCGTGAAGACGTACGACTACATCATCCGCGTTGTGCTAACGATTCCGCTTTCGGTCTATGAGGGTACGTGGACAACACTCTCCCCTCTCGTTACTATGCATCACGATGATATTGCGTGTGCATAGGATTTTTTTGAAATTACTACGTTTCCCAACAGTTCATACACCATGGGCGCCAACTATGGGCACCAAAACACCCTCTCCTCGCCCGAAATCGCTCTGGGCAAATATTGGCGAGATGCGAGATTACCGTCCTATCCCCAACCGACGAGACGTCCAAATTTTAAAAGGGGGCTAAGTTCGTAACTTTCCCATATTTCAGATAGACGCATCCCAAAAACATGGTTCCCCGTACCTCTCCCTCCAATTTCCATTCATACACCGTCCGCGCTAGAACACCATCCCCACACAAGCCTCCTCCGTCTGCCACCCCATCCATCATCACCGTCGTCCACCCCATCCATCGCCACCGTCCTCCACCATGCCGGAGCGCCTACCAAGACCGCGTCATCCACTACTAGAGATGGATGTTTCTCATCCACGGCGACGGACCAAGAGCCTTGCATCGCGTCCTCTCGCTTCATCGGCGCCTGATACGTCTCTAACGTATCTATAATTTTTGATTGTTCCATGCTATTATATTATCTGTTTTGGATGTTTAATGGGCTTTAATATGCTCTTTTATATTATTTTTGGAACTAACCTATTAATCGAAGGCCCAGTGCCAGTTTCTTTTTTTTTTTGCCTATTTCAGTGTTTTGCAGAAAAGGAATATCAAACGGAATTAAACCTTCGTGATGATCTTTCTTGGAACAAACGCAATCCAGAAGACTTGGAGTTGAAGTCTGGAACTCCGCGAGGCAGCCATGAGGTAGGAGGGCGTGCCCAGGGGGTAGGCGCGCCCCACCCTCGTGGGCCCCACGGAGCTCCACCGACATACTTCTTTCGCCTATATATACTCTTATACCATAAAAATACCAGGGGGAGCCACGAAACCACTTTTCCACCGCCGCAACCTTCTGTACCCGTGAGATCCCATCTTGGGGCCTTTTCCGGCGATCTGCTGGAGGGGGAATCGATTACAGAGGGCTTCTACGTCAACACCATAGCCTCTCTGATGATGTGTGAGTAGTTTACCACAGACCTTCGGGTCCATACTTATTAGCTTGATGGCTTCTTCTCTCTCTTTGGTTCTTAATACAAAGTTCTCCTCGATGTTCTTGGAGATCTATTCGATGTAATACTTTTTGCGGTGTGTTTGCCGAGATGCGATGAATTGTGGATTTATGATCAAGTTTATCTATGAATAATATTTGGTTCTTCTCTGAATTCTTATATGCATGATTTGATATCTTTGCAAGTCTCTTCGAATTATCGCTTTAGTTTGGCCTACTAGATTGATCTTTCTTGCAATGGGAGAAGTGCTTAGCTTTGGATTCAATCTTGCAATGTCCTTTCCGAGTGACAGTAGGGGTAGCAAGGCACGTATTGTATTGTTGCCATCGAGGATAAAAAGATGGGGTTTATATCATATTGCTTGAGTTTATCCTTCTACATCATGTCATCTTGCCTAATGCGTTACTCTGTTCTTATGAACTTAATACTCTAGATGCACTGGATAGCGGTCGATGTGTGGAGTAATAGTAGTAGATGCAGAATCGTTTCGGTCTACTTGACACGGACATGATGCCTATATTCATGATCATGCGTAGATATTCTCATAACTATGCGCTCTTCTATCAATTGCTCGGCAGTAATTTGTTCACCCACCGTAATATATGCTATCATGAGAGAAGCCACTAGTGAAACCTATGGCCCCCGGGTCTATTTTACATCATATAAGTTTCCGATCAACAATTCTAGTTTCCTATTTATTTTATTTTGCAATCTTTACTTTCCAATCTATACAACAAAAATACCAAAAATATTTACTTTACTATCTTTATTAGATCTCACTTTTTGCGAGTGGCCGTGAAGGGATTGACAACCCCTTTATCGCGTTGCTTGCAAGGTTCATGATTGTTTGTGCAGGTACTAGGTGACTTGCGTGTAATCTCCTACTGGATTGATACCTTGGTTCTAAAAAACTGAGGGAAATACTTACGCTACTTTGCTGCATCACCATTTCCTCTTCAAGGGAAAACCAACGCATGCTCAAGAGGTAGCAAGAAGGATTTTTGGCGCCGCTGCCGGGGAGATCTACGCTCAAGTCAAGACATACCAAGTACCCATCATAAACTCTTCTCCCTCGCATTACATTATTTGCCATTCGCCTCTCGTTTTCCTCTCCCCCACTTCTAAAACGATTTTCGAAAACCCTTTGCCTTTTCTTCGCCTCTTTACCGTTCGCCTCTTTCCGCTTGCCTCTTGTGTCCTTGTGTGTTGGATTGATTGTTTGTCACGATGGCTCAAGATAACACTATATTATGTGACTTTTCCAATACCAACAACAATGATTTTATTAGCACTCCGATTGCTCCTATTACCGATGCTGAATCTTGTGAAATTAATGCTGCTTTGTTGAATCTTGTCATGAAGGATTGTAACATACCAAAATTCTAAATTTTGGAATGTTATATTAAGTAGATAGTTTAGATTGATTGAATGATTGTTGTGTGATTGATTGACTGAAAGTGAGTGAAATTTGAAACTTTTGAAAGTTAAATGAGAGGGAATAAAAGGACTTTCCCAAACTTTCATCTTGCATTTATGATCCCCATGAATTCAAATTCTTTTCAAATACAAAACCCTAGAGAGAAGATGACATGACTTCTTCCTTTTTAATAAATGAAAAGGGTTTTTGAAAATATTTGAATTTCATTTGAAAATATTTCAAATTCAGAAACTTTAAGCAACTCAATGAATTTCATGAGAGAAGATAAAATGACTTCTTCAAAACATATGAAATGTGAGTTGGAAGTTTAAAAGGATCAAATTTTAAGTCCTTTTGGAAATTATTTTCAATTTGGTGTTATTTGGGTTTTATTCAAATTATTTTTCTCCAAAAATAATATATAAGGAAATTAGGGTAAAATGATTCCCTGCAATAGAAAATTAGAGAAAAATAAATTTGAAATTAGTTTGGTATTTTTTAAAATGATTTTTATGAGGTTTTACTGCAACAGTAGCACTGTTTGATTTATTTGAATTTTTGTGGATTTTATTTTGAGCGAGAATAATGTTCATGTCGTAGAAAATCTTTTTCTGAAAATTTTGATATATTATATGCCTATATAATATTTTTATTTATTTTGTTTTTATTATTTTTGTTTGTCTGGAAAAAATGTTTTTTTTTTCAAAAAGTTAGGACCAACCGGACCGGGCCGGCCTAGAAGCCAGGCCGCGGCCCAGCCGGCCCAGCGCAGCGCCCCGCTCGTCCCCGAGCTCGGGACGAAGTCCTAAGCCAGCACGCCGCCGCCGCCGTCCGGAAACCGGACTCCGACGCCGCCTCTGCTTGCCCCCTTCCCCACGCCAGCTCTCGCCCTCCTCTCCTATAATTCCGGAGCCCCGGGCCCCGATCTCTCTCTCTCTCCCTCCTCGCATCTCTGTCGCCGCCGCAGATTGCGCCGCCGCTGCTGCAAAGCCGCCGCCGACGCCGCCTACTG
>NC_057814.1:154820098-154825476 GCF_018294505.1 Triticum aestivum
GCCGCCGCCGCGCCGAAGTCCGCCGCCGCCGCCCGAACTCGCCGGGAACCGCCACCGCCGCCGGTTTATTCTGCCTGAGCCGGCAAAACCAATAAAACCGCCCGGTTTTTCCGTTTTTATTAGTTTAGGTTTTTTTGAAAAAGTTAATAAAAAACCGATTGGTTAGTTATTTAGCGGACGTTCGTCCGCTAGTTCTCGGTAGTGAACAATTTTCGTTCGTTAGGTTTTTGTAGCGAGCGTTCGCTCGATAGATTTTTCTTTTTATTTTCAGCAAGGGACCCATCCGTGAATATTATATTTACAGATTAGTCCCTGATTTTCAAACCTTCGCTAATTCTTACTCGTTTGTCCAAATCCAATGAAACCAATGCCCACTTCTTCGTTATGATCCCCTCTATCCAGTAATCCAACTCAAACCTGTTTTTGAAAGTTTTAAAATTTGAATTCAAGCAGATTTGTATTTGAACTTCGTATGATCGTAACTCGAGTTTTATAACTACGTTTGATTTGATTCTTTTTGAAAATTAAAGCTCTTGACCTAAAACTTTCTGATAAGGCAAAATTCACTTAATTCTGGTACTGTTAGAAATTGTTTTCTGTTGCAAGAGTTATTTGCTTGGTTTTGAAGTTTTCCGAATTGTTTTCTTCGTTCTTTTCGATTCTTTTTGCTTGACTGCTTATGTGTGGTTAGAATTGCTTGCGCATGCTAGATGACCGGATTGTGACGAGTAGAACTATCAGGAGTTATGAGTGCGAATCATCTTCATCAACAGTACAAGGCAAGTTCACACTTTGATCATATCCCTTTCATACCCAGTTTTTATGCATTAGTTTCACCCTCAAACATTGCATGAGTAGGATCTGATTAATATGTGGGTTTTGGGAAGTAGTTGATGAGGTAGGAACAAATTGTCCTGCATTCAAACCTTGGGAGTTACTTTTACGTTATGCTCATACTGCTATGATATGCTCGTAGACGTGGATTGGTTTGAGAGAGTTCATGAAAGATGTGAGAGATTATTGTTAACTAAGGTTTAACTTAAGGTGGCTACTTTAATACACATCTGGGTGGATTGGTAGGGGCACCCTGGGGATATACCTGTGGACTTGCCCGGACACCTAGGGATATACCAGTGTTGTCCTCGGAGATCCCGGGGAACCCGTGTGATCATCCTATGGTTCGCCACCCAGGCTCAAAGGGATCATAAGATTATTCATGCTAGAAACTTCCTTCTGCAGCCACAAGCTATTATGGGCTCTAGCATAGTTGAGTATGTTGCATGATCTCTTCCAGAGGTAGGCTAGTAGATGTAAGGGATGTAGGTTGGTACTGTCTACCCAGGGTTAGAGTTATTGCTTCTGAAAGACTGTGTCTCGGTCATCCGTTTCTCAAACACCATGTAGTGCGAGAAATCCAACAGAGGAGATCGAGTCTTGTGGGGAAAAGTGCGCAAACCTCTGCAGAGTGTACAAACTAATCATGATTAGTCGTGTCCCCGGTTATGGACATCTTGAGTATCTGGTTCTTGGATTATCATGTTGATCTCATCACTCTAAATTAATTTTGTTGGGTTATTAATTACCTTTTAATTGGGATTGAGATGGGGATTTACCATTCTCAATATTTATCAACCAACTTTGTAGTTAAATAAAATATATTCCTTTGCAGTAGGGAAAAATTGGCTTTCTGCAAAAATAAACTTAGAGCTTTCCACCAGCCAAATATGCATGTAGTGATAGCCATTATTCATCATTATCCTATGGTGTGAATTTGCCAGTACATTCAATGTACTGACCCTTTGTGGCTGCAACGTCTCATGTTGCAGGAATCTTACGACGAGTAAGTGATACGTTAGGGTTACGATTTCTACACTCAACTTTGCCGTTGGTGTTGATGGGAATCCACAACCTTGTTGTTACTTCCGCTATTTGGAGTGAGGTAATAGTATCTACGTTACTTTATACATGTGATTTACCTCTGTTATAAATCCTCGAGTACTGTGTGTGTCAGCATACCGATCCAGGGATGACACTTAAGCACAGAGACTTGACCGTCTGAGGTCGGGTCGCTACAAGATGGTACCAGAGCACATGTTGATTGTAGGACATGACCGCTAGAAACTGGCAAGCCCTTAGGAGATGGTTTCTCTAAAACTTTATTTTCAAAAGGATCTTTGACCTCTCTTCTTTTCTGACTTTTATTCAAATATTACCTTTTAGTTGGACAATACCCTTTCCCCTTTTGACCACGCGAGGATTCAGCTGATGAGACCACTCCGAGAAGATATCGGACAATTAAGACCACTTCGGAATGAAGAGGATTTAACCTTGCATTATATTAATGGAAACTACAACGGTTTAAGACTCCGAAGACTAGGAGAACTTGAAGGCTCTGAAGAATCCCCAGATTTGTATGACCTAGGAAGGCTACCCTTATGGAACTTGGCGGACTATGGAAGCTGTCAATACCCGAGATCAAGGTGTATCGGAGAAAGACCAGAACATGGAGCGTTAACACTCAAATTTTTTGTCAACAAAACCCTAAGGCAGGAGATATTAACTATGGAATGATAGCTCATGACAGAGACATGGGCATAAACACGGCTATCCATGATGTTATCGCCCGCTTATGCTATTGTCACCGTGTTGAGTTAAGCATGCATTTCTTCGGAAGGATTGGATGACAAAAGGGCTAATGGAGCACCTATCAGCAATAAATGAAGTTTTAACCTTAGCTGGTGTATCACCAGGATCTGGAGTATTACATAAAGACTTTTAAGATGGACCTGCAGGAAGCTGTATTTGACAAGGAAGTATTTCATGAAGAACTTAGGACCCAGAAGCTGAAAGTAGCCAAGCTGGAGGAGCAAAACCTCGAGACACCGGAGATTTGTAAGGAACTGAAGGACAGTAAGACCATGATTCATGCCAAGGATGTTGAAACCCAAAATTTTGGAACACAGCTCCAGAATATTAAAGGACGTCACGAGAGACTTCGCGTCAACAGAGATGATCTGCCAAAAGACTTGAGAAGGACAAACACGATCGGAAGTAGCCATCGAAGACATGAAAAATACTTGAAGAGTTTGATGACTTTGAAGATTTATTGACCTTTAGAAGACCAAACCCCTGTTATATACCTACGTTAGATGCGACGTTTGTGAGCTGTCATTTGTTTGATGTTTTCCAACAGCCACAAAATAAATCTGTCTTTTCAAAACTATTGTTTGTATTGTGTGTATCCCTCTCTATATCTCTTATCCCACCCCAAAACCCATGGACCCAATAGAGGATGAATGGAGATGAACCCATATTTTTTTCTGGACTGATGACTCAATTGGAGACGGACCGATGGATTCATAACATGGAGGATCATATGGAGAATAACACTATAGCCGGAAAGGATATGGCCAAGCATGCCCTTCAGTGCTTTGAAAAAGGTGCTACTACTTGGTGGAGGATGTACCACACCATCAATGGATCGCAAGGAGTAACCACGTGGAAAGAATTAAGTTGACTATGCTAAAGTCTCGTCTTGTGTCCCAGAAATTCAAGCCTTATGGAAATGGTATGAAGAAACCCTGTGCATGCAAGCTTTGTGGAGAAATAGGACACAACCATAACAAACACAAGGATGAATGCCCTCATTGTGAAGAAAGTCACCGAGATGAAGAATGCCCAACTTGGCAGATTACTTGTTTCTTGAGTGAAGGGACTACCCACTACCCTGCTCAGTGTCACATTTACCCCGTGGTTCAAAGAACCATCCAACAGAAGAAAGAAGCAATGAAAGGAGCCCTCATGGAAATTTTAGAAGAACCAGTGATGAAGGAAGAGGTGGACGACACACCCAAAGTAGACCCAAGTAAACCATGCACTAAGTCATGCTATTCATGTGGAGAAGAAGGACACATCTCCCATAATTGTCTGAATGGGGATCTAGTAGAATTCCCGACAGAGGAAGTAGAGTATGACCCATAGGAAATAGAAGCCCTGATTGGAACAGAAAAGACCAGGAAGAGAAATAGATTGGATTCCTGAGTCATATTACCTGTTTCAGGTGTAAGGAGTCAGGGCGCTACTTTAGCGGTTGCCCAAAAAGGAAGCCGAGGACCCAAGGAGGCTATGTAGTCATAAGGAAACAACGAGATTTGTCGGAAGTAATATGTTTTCGTCGTAATGAAGCAGGGCACTTTGCCAGAGATTGTCCCAAGGAGAAGGAGACTGGTGATAATTAGTTGTGTCTGTGAGAAGTATAGTAGAAGTAGTGGGAACAACTCCTTGGTTTTGAGGTGTTGAGATGAGGCATGTGATAGAAATGCAGGAGATTGAAGTAATTCGAGAATCAATAAAGTTAGCATCGTTGGTAAAGATTTGGATTTTATGAGCAGTGACTCTATGAAGGAAGATTTTGACCATTTTCGAGGATATGAGAAATATGGTCTATGGATGAATTTGTGCATTTCAAGGGTGGTAGTACCCTATGAGGAGATTTGACCCCTGGGAAAAGATAATGATGTTCCACAGAGTGGACTTCGGACAAGATAAGTACGAGTTTTATCTCGATATGTGGGATACCCCTAGAGGATGAAGAGATGAAGTACTATTGGATATAAAGGAGGTATGATGTTGGAAATATGGAGCAATTGCAAATCCATGACGAGTCTGAGTAATCACGTCTTAGTTTGGTACCAATAGAAGGAAGGGAGACAATACAATTGGATGGATTTAAGAATGCTAGGAAGCTGGATGTTGGAGTAATGATCAGTTGCCCCCGATGATGATTTCAAGGTTTGCAAGTGATGAGATGGACCATAACCCACAGGCCCCAGGACCTGCCAAGAAGCAAGCACACTCTTGTTGAAGGAAACACTACAAAAAAAAGACACATCTGTGACATTTTGGGCCGAACGAATTCTTTTTTGTCATACATATGACACTTCTATGACGATAATTGTGACAAAACCCGGTATCATCATAGAGTGGTGGGCTCCTACTTCTATGACAAAAAATCATGACAGAAAATGGGCTTTTCGTCCTGGGCGGGTCAGAGACGCAGCTGCATGACATTCTTTGGGCCGTCCATGACGGAAAAAACCGTGGTAGAAGCGAGGGGGAGGAAAATTTCGGGGAGTTCCCGGTTACGGTGGGAGGTCGGGGGCTGAGCGATGCGCGTTTCTCTCGTACACGTACGCGCGTGTGTGCGAGGCGTTGGCTCTAACTGAACCCGAGTGAGGCGTTGGGCTCTAACTGAACCCGAGCGATTGTACCGCAGGCTACGCGTTACTGAACCCGAGCGATCGATTGATGGCTGTTAACTAAACTCGATCAAGCGATTCCTTCGCTACTGCTGCTAACTGAAGCCGATCGATTGGATG
>NC_057814.1:154825720-154863033 GCF_018294505.1 Triticum aestivum
CCCGTGGTGTGGTGGAGGGCTAGATGAATAGTAGACGATGGAGGGGTGCCCGTGGAGGGGTGGTTGAACAGGACCCCGTGGTGTGGAGGGCTGGATGAACAGTAGACGGTGGAGGGGTGCTCGTGGAGGGGTGGTTGAACAGTAGCCGGTGGAGTAGCGCGCGGTGGAGGCTGGATGAACAGGAGCCCGTGGAGGCTGGAGGAGGTCGACGGTAGCCCGTGGAGGCTGGAGGAGGTCGACGGTGGAGATGAACAGTATCCCGTGGAGTCCCGTTTTGCGGTACGCCACACCCCTCCCGATGAACAGGACCCCCATTTCGATCGTAGGAGGTCCGTTTCGTCCATTTTGCGGTACGCCACACCCCTCCCGATCAACAGGACCCCCGTTTCGACCGTAGGAGGTCCGTTTTGCGGTACGCCACACCCCTCCCGATCAACAGGACCCCTGTTTTGACCGTAGGAGGTCCGTTTCCTCCATTTTGCAGTATGCCAGACCCCTCCCGATCAACAGGACCCTGTACTGAATGTAGGTGGTCTGTTTCCTCTGTTGTGCGGTACGCCAGGCCTCGTTTCCATCGCCTGTTCCGTCCAAGCCCTCCCGATGAACACGACCACGCATTCCGTTCCGACCTAGCCGGTTGGCTCCCACGCGTTCCATTGCCTCCCGATGAACACGACACATTCCGTTGCCTCCCCATGAACATGACGCATTCCATTGCCTCCCCATGAACACAACGACGACGCTGTTTCTCCGTTCCGACCCAGCAATGTACACGAGCCATGGCCGTACGTATGCGCGAGTAGGCATTCGAGACCCCGCCCATATGTACACATACGTGGCTGTATTTTCATTCTTGCACCCTGCCCGCTGTACGTACGTGTACATGCTATGTGTGCGCCTCTACTACGACACGTGCGCGCCTCTACATCCACCAGTATATATGTACGTACACGTTCGCGACTAGAATGACAACGCTACGTACGCTTCGACCAGGTGGGTCCCGCCTGTTAGGCACTTCCTTGCCTGCGAAGATGTAGTTGGTGGGTCCCAGCAATCAGGGGGGCGAATCGTTTTTTTTTGCCCGGACGCACTTCCTTGCTTGCAAAGATGTAGCTGGTGGGTCCCAGCAGTCAGGGGGAAATGTTTTTTTTGCCAAATACAGTGGCCCGTCCGGTGGGTCCCAGCTGTCAGGTGGAGGAATCATTATTTTCTGCGTAATAAGGAGGCACTTCCTTGCTGCGGCCGTGGACCCAGCTGTCAGCCTCTCCACGTACAGTCCACGTCCGATGGAAGTCATTCCTTGACCAAGTTGACCACGCCGCGCCGAGAGCACCAGGGCGGTGGACGACGACGAGGCATAGGAAGGGGACGACGGGGAGTCAGGGAAGACGCGGCAGTGGAAGCCCGCGCGGAGAGGAGTACGAGGGTTCACTGGTTTGGCTGCAGTGTGAGGCTGCCGTCGCCGCAGAATAACAGGGGGTGTGGGTGAGTTGAGGGATGGCCTGGCCAGCGGTGGGAGTAGTACGGGGCGGTGAGGCCTCCGCGGCATCACAGCCGACCACGGGAGGCAGGAGCACGCGACACGACCGGTGCAGCTTTGGGTGGCTGGAGCAAGAAGACCAGAGGTTGAAGAAGCACTACGGACGTTGGATGGACATCGTACAATCACTGCAGCTAGAATCGTTTATATTGACTAAGTTGACAAAGCCATTGGTACGCGTCAACTTAGTAGGCCCACAGCTCGGATTTGGCAGAGAACATATAGCCCATTTGCGATTTATAAGAATGTACTGCCCATTTTTTTATTCTAATGGAATTTAATATAGCCCATTTACAGTTTGTTAAAAGTACAGCCCAACTTCTAGCTAGGACAACGATTAATAATTTCAAACAACCGCTCAAAACAGAATTCAGAAAAAATTCCCACATTTTAATGGGATCCTAAATATTTTTATCCGAAATTTCTAGTCAGGTTAAATATAATTTCAAAATAAAGTTGTATTACGTTAAAATCCAAAGAAATATTGCGCGCGCAACAAGTAATGAAATTAAAAATTCCAAATTCCAAAAACAATATATTTTTCAAACTAATTACGTGTTTGGTGCATAGTAACTGTCCAATTATTATAATTACATCCAATTTATTATTTCTTAAAGTCCATTTTCTTGTTAAGCCTAATGCATACCTCCTAGGAAAGTTTGCAGCCCAGCGGGGCGGAGAATAACAAGTTGACCCGGATATTGTGTACAACTGTCGGCCCAGTTGCATTGCTGATGTTGAAAAAAAAGGCCTGTGTAGTACAGTACAACCTAACATGGTTAGTCAGCCCACATTCAGCGACGCCGGAAAGGCCCAAACAAGGCTTCTGTACAACTTTTTGAAGTCACTGAGCTCAATTAATAACTTAAGAAAAAAGTTAGATTACATTGGAACCTAATTAAAAGCTGTCACGAGCAAATAAATAATTCAACGGGTCCCACTTGTGCGTGTGCGCGTGTGTGTGCGTGTGTGTGTGTGTGTGTGAGAGAGAGAGAGAGAGAGAGAGAGAGAGAGATAGAGAGAGACCCATCGGTCGATGCTCGTAAATACATCTTTCAGCCATATGCATTGCTGATGCTCAGTAAAAACTTATATAGTTGACACAATCATATAGAACATCATAGCACACTGAACTTGCATACAAAAATTTCACGCAGGCGGCACAATCAGGATGGAAGCTGTGGATCGCTACGGGAAGGGCTATGTTGAAACCAACAAAGTCGTACATAATGGTTCATCGTCTTTATCAATGACGGGGAAATATCTTGAATGTTGTGCAAAGAAAACAGACAGACAACACAATAAGTTCTGCTAGCACATTAAGTTGACGTACAACCCTTTCTAAAAAAAGTTCAGGTACAAAATTAGAACAGGTCACAATCAAATGTACTGGCATATCAGTGCTTCATACCCATAGCTCGGATTTAACAAGATTCAGTTGTTACCTCAAATCAGAGCACATCCAGGCAGCCAGCCATGCCTCTTCTCCCAAAGAAGCAGTGGCCTCCGCCGCGCGATGGAGTAGGCCCTGTGCCATCCATCGGTCCGACAACACGGGGAAAGTCTGACGTTGACTCCTGTAATGGACGTCGTCGACGGACCCTGGCACCAGCGGCGGCGGCAGGACTTTGATTGATGGATTGACCACTTCTTCGACATGAACGAACACTCGATACAGGTACATCCCTAACGTGGTCCGCGGCGGCCTTGGTGGCGATGAATAATACAACCCCGGTTCCTGCACTGGTATCTCAACACCAATCACCTTTGGTATGGTGGACGGCTTCTTCATCCATGCCATAACCGTCAGAGCCGAGCTGTCTAGAGGAACAAACATACTTACGAGCTCACCTCCAAGGTCGTTGATAAGCTCGTTCATGGACTCGTCGTTCCAAGCACGTCGAGGCATGCCGTGGAAGGTAAGCTTTGTTAAAAACTCAAGCTCAGAGGGCACCGAGCCCCATCCTGGGTGCCACCGATCAAAGCTCACCAGCATGCCATCGCAGAACAAAAGCCGAGAAGATTCGAACACACAACTGCAGTCGAAAGTTGTCCAGAACCTGAAGAAGAAATCAGCCGGTGGCGGACAGACTTCGACGAGCAAGTCACTTATTTGGATGCCGTGCGCAATGCCAAGAGCTTGGACAAGGTCGTCCGGCGAGACGGGAGGCCGGTCGCCGTTGATGGTTACCATCAGCACTTTGCTGGCAAACTGGTCGTCAAGTGCCGCCATGCCACTGTTGAGCGACAGCATGCAGCGACCGAAGGCAGGGCGGACCTCAGGATCTCCAGCTCGGAGATCCGCGTTGACCGGCGACATGATAGTGCGCTTGAGTACAGGGAGTACAGGAGGGGGATTTGGGGGAACTGGAGTAGGAATCGAGATTCCAGAGGTGGGGGAGGGGCGGGAGACTGGGGATGAAAAGGTAGCATGAATTTCGAGCACGCGCCAATATGCTCTCGGCGCGCAAGCGCACGAAAACACCGGTGGCGCCCACATGTCGGCCTGAGAGTCCTTATTCTTTCTTTTTTGGAGAGCCCGGCCTTTTTTAGGATCTTTTGAGAGCCCGGCCTGAGAGTCATAATTGACCTGTTTGGCATTGCGTTACTACTCGGCCCATATTCAACGACACCTCACTGGCCCAAACAAGTGTACATCATCGAAAAGACACTTAGCTCAAATTATATAACTTGAAAAAAGGAGATATACTCTGAACACTGGAGAATGGTGATGCCCTCATTTAGCCCACCAGTAGTTCGAGACAATAAACAGTTCGAAACAACGATATATACAACATTCAAACACTGACTAGTGACTACTACTGACATAAACAACAAGACATGATAGTTCATAAGAAGTCTTGCTACACCACCAAAACGCACCCATCTGCAGCGCTCAGACTCTCGTGAT
This sequence comes from Triticum aestivum, assembly GCF_018294505.1. Lineage (NCBI taxonomy): Eukaryota > Viridiplantae > Streptophyta > Magnoliopsida > Poales > Poaceae > Triticum > Triticum aestivum. The sequence continues at coordinate 154,830,172 of NC_057814.1, forward strand.
CCAGACGAGAATGACATTCTAAACGGAAGCAACTATTACATAGTAAGAGTGACATAGACGAGGATGACCAAATGACAAGGAATGCATAACAAAAGAAAGAACTACCCATCCAGAACCAGCAGCAAAGACAATAAAGTCATTCGAAGAGATGATCCAACACCATCATAATTTGCAGCCCCGCTTCAGCGACCAGTGATCCGGAGACACCAGTACTCCACCCTTTCGATGCAACAGCCCAATTACCTATCAACCTGAAGGCTTGAACCACATCACTGCCTGTCGTAATTGAGACATCCAAGGATCAAAGTTAATCCGGATGCCTTTGTCATTCTCACCTTCTTTTGGCTGCAGGCTGTATCGTTGACAATCCGGGGAGTTTGCTCCCGAACTCCTAGGGCTCGCCGTGTAGACACAGTTTTCCATAGCAAACAGAGCCTCGCTGCCATCAAGGTCCTTGCCAATGGTGATCTCCTGGTTAATCGGATAATTGAGTCCGAGAAACAGAGAGTGTGAACCAAGGCTGTTTACCCGCCTCCAACTAAAAAATCCTAAAGGCCCCAACAAGCTGGTATCCTGCTCATAGACGTAACAGCCACTGTCCAGATACTCACATATTATACGGTGCTTGTATACAGTGGGGTTTTTGCAATATAACTTTTCCGGCTCATGTGTCCGAATGATCATCAGTCTTTTGCCGTCGTCTGATCGAGCGAGGAACCAGTTGTGCTTCCCTGTTTTTGGCAAAGGTGGTGTGATTACAAAGGGCAGTAACTGTAGGGACACTGTATCATATCAAAAAGGACAGGCATTGTTAATGTAAGATCAGCATTGTTCAGAGTATGAGTAGGATAATGCAAGAAACATCATTGATATGTCCCTGTTGGAACTGGGAGGAAAATACAGGGAAATGTATACTGGTTTCGAAAATATAGAAGTGCCATGCATGGTTATACTCATGTTATCTCGCAATCGATTCTTCACAGGAAACTACCATGTCATGCATGTTATGTACTCCCTCCGTTCCCAAATATTCGTCTTTCTAGGCATTTCAAATAGACAAAACATACGGATGTATGTAGACATATTTTAGAGTGTAGATTCACTCATTTTGCTCCGTATGTAGTCACTTGTTAAAATCTCTAGAAAGACAAATATTTGGGAACGGAGGGAGTAATCATGTTCTGTCCTCACAAACAAATTCTTCAAGGTAACTAACAGACCATGCATTGTTATATACTCGTGTTCTGTGGGCAAAATTTTTGTGAGGATATTATTCTAGCCATTGATTGTTGAAGGGCGAATATAGGTATGTACACATGGTAAGCATTGCAGGATTTCACTACTTCCAAATATAGAGTTCTCCATATGCACATTTACTTCCCTAATGTATGGTTAGATGAAACCAACAGTGTGGTGCATGTTTCTACATCATGAAAATGAGGAAACTAACATGGCCATTGATACACACTCATATTTAGTAGTAGTATATAGATTACTGTAAAATAAGGGTAATATCCATATATTCCTAACCGTTTGATTATTCAGGGTACAAATTGGCTGTAATGACATGGTCACAATCACATGAATTAACTCATTCCAAATATAGCTTATTTACGGCGTCTCTTATAGATTGCCATAGTTCTACTCAAATTCTGCTCAAACAGGGATATGCCAATCATCACAAAAAGTTCAAACAGTGTCATGGCGTCATCATTAACATGAGACGGAAACAATTTACACGCGCCGTCCCAGCAATACGTGGTGCCATCTGCTTTGTCGATCGCGTAGATGATGCCATTGTGTTTAATAGCATCACAGAAGTGTGTATTAGCTTTGACGATGATCCACTGCGAGCTGAGTTGTCTCCAGCTAAAGAAGGCACCGGCGTAAAGATAGGCGAGTCCGCGGTCGAACAAGGTAATTAGCTTGAAGTCTGCGTAATTCGCATGTCGTGTGGGCACTTGGCAGATTACAATCTTCTGCAAAACAAGGTTCGTCCAACTGACGTAGTAATCTACATGACTTGGACCGCGATGGTAATACTCTATATAATCCAACGGAGGAAGGATAATCTCATGGGAGGTCTGGAAGTTCACGAGCACCAACTTTTTACTATCTTCTCTGAAGGCAGCCATCCAGTGGGAGTTCATGCCGACCCAGTAAATACCTGCCAAGAAGTTTCGGGCGATGGTGATCGGATCGATGTCGAGGGAAATGATGTACAGCGACCCACTACATACCTGCAAAGAAGTTTCGGCTAATGGAGATCGGATTGAAGTCGAGGGGCATCATGCACGCCTCCGTATCATGGTGAGCCAATCTCGCAAGACCAGATAGCAGCAAGCAGGGTGTCTTGAAAAGCTTAGGCCTCGCTTTGACGATGGTCGTGTGCATGTCCCTCGAGCATGCAGCCAGCCGCAGGGCGCTCAACATATCCATACACGAACAACAGAGGTCGAGGATGTCACTGGGGAGATTGCTTCAATCGCGGCTCATATGGATGCTGCGCGGTTCGCGTTCGGCCATGGCGGAGTTTGGAAGGGGGCTTCATTTACGGGGGAGAAGGATGTCGGTGCTGGAGCGGCTAGCTAGGGAATAGTGGTACTGGGGGAGGCGAGTGAGGCGACGGTACACGGGGGCACAGTGAGATGGAGACGGAGACGAAGACGGAGAAGGAGATGGAGATGGAGTGGTGCTATGGGAGCGGAGAGGGAGACGAGGCGAGGCGCCAATGTGTTGTACAGCGGCGGTGACAGACTGCACAGTGCACAGGGTGAGGCTGACTTTGGTAACCCGAACACGCCGCCTGGACTAGTGTCAGGCGCAGGGTGTTGTCACTTCACTGTGAGGACCGGATGAATAGTATTTTGACCATCAAGTGTACCAGAGTTGTACTACTACTACTACTACTAGTAGGAACATGAGTACTCTAGTATTGTATAGTGGAAATAGGTCTCCCGTGCTAGCATGCCTGTTCACTTCATCGTTCAGGTATCATCCATATTGCGAGCAGAACCAAATTCTCGTGCATGCCTGATCAACGCCCTGCCGCGATGCATGCAGTAGTCGTTCTGGTGCATCAAGGACGACATGCAGATCGTTCCACACTTGAGAAGAGGAAAAATGGAAAGGTAGAACGCGGCAGCAGAGGAAGAGAACGCTGGCTAACGAGGCTAGGAGGGGATCGAGCAGGAAGTTAATGCTCCACGCCTAAAGGTTTTGGGAAAACCAGATTTTCATAAGGTGACTTATACTCACCTAAATGGAGGGAGTATTCCTTCACCAGAGAATGTTGTGTTTCCCACTCACGAGCTCAAAAAAAAAACTACGACACATTTTTTTATCTGTTTGCATAGGTCCCACCTATCAGGAAGGATGGGCACGTACATGAATAGGTACGACTCATCAGTCTACCCGCATAGCCTTTTCGATTAGTCTACCTAGCCGTCTAATCGACTGCATGCACGCCACTTCTCCCATTTACTTCTCCATCGGGAACCGATTCTCCTCTGCTTCTTCACCTCCCCTTCGTCTTCATTTGCATCGAAACCCCACTGCGTTCACATTGTTTTAACCTCTTTAAATAATCATCTGCTACTTCAGTTAGACTAGCCATCTAATCCTAATTCTCCAAACCATAGCCCTCCGTTCCAGCGGTTCCAAATGGCGAAAGAGATCGAGATGCAGGATTTTAGCGTCCAACATGTCCTCATCGAAGGCTCGATGCGCATAGTTGCCACCGTCACCGTCCACCCAAGGGTTGTTCGGCAGTGGATCAACAATGTATCCAACTCCCTCGAAAAGGTAGAGACGAGGGTGATCGGTCTCGACGCAGAGTACACGGAGCGTGCCCCTGGGAAGATCCAGCGCGCCGCCGTCCTTCAGCTGTGCCTCGAAGATGATGTTTTGGTGTACCACATCATACACTCGCCCTCCATACCAGGTGAGCTTCATGATTTCTTGTCTCGAGAGGACGTATACTTCTGTGGGGCAGCCATCGAAGGGGACAAACAGAAGCTGCAGCCGTACAACCTTGATTTGAAAAGCATCGCTGACCTACAAACCAGAATCAAAATTCATGTAGAAGATTGTGATAAACAGACACCATCCCTATTCGACGTAGCAAATTTTGTGCTCGGTACAAATCTTCAGAAGGGTGACGAGACGGTGGCATTAAGGTCGTCTGGATGGGAGAATTATCCATTGACGTATGAGTAGATAAAATATGCTGCCCTCGATGCCCGTGTGAGTTTCGAGATAGCTGCAAGGTCCAAAGAGCTTGTTGGGAAGCCGTCTCCCACAGAGAATGAGAACAAGAAGAAGAAGAAGAAGAAGAAGAAGAAGAAGAAAAGGCTGCACTAGCAGGAGGGCATTATGGATGGATGAACTATTTCCTCTCTTGTAAAAAAAATTATTCCCTCTCGGTGTATATTGATATAGATGGACTATTTCGATGGTGTGCATGTCTTTGGAACAGAGTAGTAGCGTGGGTCCGCTTGACTATAAGGAACTATTTATCTGCATATATAGCTTTCTCTGCTACTCCTTCCAGTGATCGGTATGTAGTGCATGTGTCCCTAGACATGACAGCTGGTCCATGGAAGTTCAACTACAGCGACCATCACGTTTCATCTCGCGATTCCCACGACGCCTCTCCAACCCACGGCACCACGCCCCCCGACGTGCGCCTCACCCCTCTCGGCCGCACCGCCCCTCTGCCTTTGTGTGCATGACATGTGGGCCACCTAAAATGCGGCGAGCATCAAGTTTCTACCACAGCCACCCGCGATTCCCACAACGCCGCTCGAACCCATGAAACCACACGTCCCCCAACCTGCGGCTCACCCCTCTTGGCCCCACTGCCCCTCTGCCTACGGGAGCATTCCATGTGGACCAGCCACCTATCGGGTCCACATGTTATTGACTCAAAGGTAGGTGTAGTAAGGCGCTGAAGCTCAGTCCCGACGGCCCTGAGAGGGAAATGTAACTCCTGCGCCAGGGCTTGTGGTGCTCCCGCAGCACGAACTCGTGCCAAACTCGAGATTTGTTTCTTTACTATACATGCACGCAACAATTTAATGGACATTGTAATCTCAACATGTGATGGGGAGCTCTAAATTTGAATTTGAAACTTATAAAACGAAAAGATTCAAAACAAATAAACTGGGAGAGAGGGAGTATATCGTAGGATGTGTCCCATACAAAATAAGTCCCCTGGTTTGTCACCGCGAAGATGCGGTTAGAAAGGAGCATAGCGTCTTCCTACTCGTACGGCAACAAATCGGCCGCAGACAGCATGGTCCGCCTTTGACCGCCATGTGCAAGGTTCGTGCTATCTTATTCAATCTCACCGTGGTTCCATCGTACCAATTCATGCGGTGGCCCGTTGCATGGTTGATCCCAATGTTGGACAAAGGTTCTACGGGAACGTTGTCACCGTTGTAAATGTTGTGCAAATTGATGTTGGTACCCGCCCGTACATATGCAAGCCAATCTCCACTCGCACCGAGCCTAACCTGTGAAACAGTGGGCAGGAGGAGAATTAGGAAATTGATACGGAAGTAGTCTTTAGAATGCATTTACTACGTGATCAAACTCATCTTACCTGCTCATCTGAGGAAATCCGAGTGCCCCTCAACGTCGGCATCTCAAGGGACATCAACTTGCAACTACGGCCACGCCGCGCTGGAGAGACCCCCAGGGAAACATCCTCGTGCGTTCCATGGAACATCAAGATGCATTTGTATGAGTAGTTTATCTTGTGAGAGAAAAGGATGAACGAGGGAAGGCCTCTAGAGATAGAGATGGACATTACTACTAACAATGTGCTGGCCCGTGCGTTGCAATGGATCCAAAGTAGTAGAATAATACTTGTTCATGTGCTTGAAATATAAACACTCGCACCGAGACATGACAGCTTGTCCATGGAAGTTGAACCACGGCGACCATCACGTTTCTTGTTTCTACCACTGCCACACCCACACGCGATTCCCACGACGCCGCTCCAACCCACGGCACGACGTCCCCCGATGTGGACATGGATCCTCTGACGTGGCTATCACTGCCTTGCCCCGCCTTTCCTTCGCTGACAGGTGGGACCCACGCTTATGGGTCCCACATGTCAGTGACAGAATGGTAGGATTGTTCGCGTCAGGGGATCCTCATCCCCCCGACGTGCCCCTCATCCCTCACGGCCCCACCGCTCCTCTGCCTTTGTGTGCATGACATGCGGGCCAGCTGAACTGCGGCGACCATCAACTTTCTACCACAGACACACCCGATTGGACGCGGTTTGCCTGCTCCGCTGCTGTGCTCCGATCCGTACTCCCACACCATCGAATTTTCATCCAGCGGCTGTGACACATTTCGTCCCGGGCATCAATCCTCAGCTGGAGTACTTATGTACTACAGGTAGTACCCGCCGGTGTGGCCATCTACGCCTCGTAACGCCCCGACGCCCAGCTATGGCACCCTCGCCACGGCCACGCCACCATCGGCCGGTTCATCTCGAACGAGTGAGTCGCGAACCACGCCACCACCATGAGAATGACATGTGGGCCAGCCGCATTTAAGGTCCGCATGTCATTGACTCATAGGTCGGGCACTAAGCCACTGAAGTTCGGTCCCGTGGGCCCCGAGAGGGAAATGTAACTCCTGCGGCAGGCCTTGTGGTGCTCCCGCAGTACGAGCTCATGCCAAAACTGGAATTTGTTTCTTACTACTACTAACTAGTACTAGTATGGTACACGTGCATTGCACGCATGAGATTCTAGTGGTTTGTGCATTATGCTTCTACATGTGGAGCTTTCTGGATTCTAACATGTGGCAAAATCTAGTGGAATGTAAGGTTAGGCAAGTTTGATTAACTTAGGTGAGTATTTGGTTCAGGCCACACCTTAGGCAAGCCACACTAAGGCCCCACATGACATGCATACAAAAAATGTGGCAAGATTCCCTTAGGCTTGCCAACTTGTGGCTCTCATTTTGAAGAACTAATAACTTTGCCTAAGCTTAGTTGTGGCAAAGTTAGTCATGAATTAAGTTCAACCATGGAGTCTTCTAGATTATACATGTGGCAGAATCTGGTGGATGATATCCAACGACCAGTAGTGCTCGGATTTGCCATCTTTATACCATCGGATTGGCTTCATCCAACAACCAACTTTCAAAGTTTTTCACACACTATATAGGCGGTATAGATATAGATGTGCCGGTCCGTTGCAATGGATCCAAAGTATATCTATTTAGTGGAGTGCACTCTAAACACATTATCTATTTATTTTTCTCTAACCTTCCATAGCCATGCAACCAAGCCACATAAGCTTCATGGGTGCCCCCCACATCATATTATTCATACTACGTTGATTGAAAAAAAGATAAATCACCCAAAACAAGATCTTCCCGTTTTTTGTTCCTACGATGTTGTGCCGTGCACGTACCTACTAGTTGTATAGTGGTAGTACTAGTAATATAGTATTAGGAGTACAAACTTGGTACTAGTAGGAGTATTAAGTCATCTTACGAAAACCAAATAGTAAACACATAGGCGTGGTGCATTAACTCTCACGTTGTTTCTTATTTTTTGACATAAATAGAGGAATCAACCAAGAATAGATGTCGAGCTTGTATGCTTTTAATGACTTCAGACTATCAAACATGACATGCAGTGGTCAGTTCGTTGCACAAGAACAAATACAACCCACGTCAGCACACACACATCTTATATAGCATCACATCCAATGGCTATAAAAGATGAATGAGACCAAATTATATCTCATCTAGATGAGTTCTAGCAAAACTGTATTGATAATACTTAGTACTCCTGCGCCATGTATCATATATTAGTATCATGTAATACTTTATTTATTGCCATGTATGACACATAGTACTCAACTCTCTCTCTTTCTTCATTTAATTCTATGACACCTCATCAAAATTGCTAAGGCTAGTACCATTACAACCAACCTTAGCAAATACTAAACATTAAGTTCTCTCATTTTCCTCTCCACCTTGGTCACCTAGACGGAGGGAGTATACTGCGCGGGCTTTTCCTGCGCGGTAGGCGGGGCAGTTCCGCCTAGTCGGTTCGACAAAGACGCGAGAAGACGAGGGAGTAGGCTGCTGCAAATGTAGGGCTGTGTGATTTGACAGCGAGTTACTGCTGGACAGGTGGGGCCCTGTGATTTGACTTGCCATTATCATTTTAACTGTGGCGCTACGACCGGCGTGAGTCTCCCGATTCCTGACCACCTCCATACATGTGCCTCTCCCAATGCTCCACCATGTAGTAGAGGCTGGCTCTTGCATGAGAGCCCACTTCTCCACTTTTTCCTTGCCTCTCTTTCCTCCACATATGCAAAAATGCCATGTAAAGCGCACTATTGTACTTACTTGCTCCTACAGGTGCTTAAGCTTGCCACATAGGCATAAAGTCTGATGTGGCAAGTTAATCAAGAAGAGAGAGACTAGTTTGGTGACCCAAGGAAGAAATGGTGCTAAGCGCGTGTACCTAGGTGAAAAGACAATTTTGAGTCTATAGCTAAGCAAACTTAGCAACACCATTTCATTGGAAGAGGTCACGCCTTGGCAAATGCAATAAATACTAGTACTCCCTGTGTCCCATAATATAAGAATGTTTTTGGCACTACACTAGTGTCAAAAATGTTCTTATATTATGGGACGGAGGGAGTACGAAGAAAGAGATAGAGAGAAGTAAAAAATACACTTATAGCCAACCTTATTGCCAAAACCTTGTTGTAGTATGAGTGATTAAGTGATGACTATGTATGACATGCCAACATCAGATAGCCTAACGCATCGTGTTAAATCTCCAAGGGCGTGACCGCACGAGCGACGCGACAGTCGTGGTAGGCGCGACCACGGTACGGGCTGCTGACAGCCCTTGGATCTGAGATCAAACGGTCGCATGCTAAGTTGCTGAAAATTTGCAGAATAACCCTCCAGGATAGGATATTGACCCATAGGTCTAGAATCACGCCATGCAACCGTTCGATCTCAGATCCAAGGGCTCTCGGAAGCCCGTATCATGGGAGAATGGAAAGCCACTACCCTGCCGTTCGCACGCTGGCAGTTCGCTCCTACTCGTCCCTGCACGTCCTTCAATACTATGGCGGTTCGCTCCTAGTCGTCCCGTCCATTCACATTACAACAGTTCCACTAATCCTAACCCTCCTCCCGAATCCATGGCGTCCCAAATCTCCCCGATCGGCGGTGAGTACAAGGTTAGAACCATCACCGACGATGAGTTCGACGTCATCTACACCCATTCTTCCGCGACGGTGAAAGGATGCCTTTCTCGCTTCAGACGCATGTTCGAAGACTCAGATGATGAGTGGGTCGCTGGGCTAGATGTTGAGTACACCACAGTCCTGGGACGAGAGAAGGATCTAAAGGACGAAGAGAGGAAGAAGCCCGCCGTGATCCAGGTTTGCGTGCATGACTTATGCTTGGTCTACCACATATGCCAAGCCGACGTTGAGTGCTAGGATTTTAAGGACTTCCTCGAGAGCAACCTAGTCAAATTCGTTACTGTAGACTTTGGTAACAAAAAAGAAATCTTGCGTCGGATAGGCCTCGTTGTAGGAAACACCTTCGACCTCTAGAAGAATCGGCTGGTGTCCTCTCGTCAGCCTTCAATGCTGACGCTGGCAGGAGCCATGGTTCATCCTTCGTACGGTAAACTGGAGAAACCTCCATACACGTTTCATCGTCATGCATGGCAGCGGAATGTACTAGATATAGACCACATCCACTACGCTGCAATGGATGGCTACCTTTGCTTCAATATCTACAAGGGTTGGATGAAGAGCAACAGCCAAGTGTGCGGTTCAAGCAAAGAAGTATCGGCCAAGAGGAAGAGGGACAAGGACGAAGTCGAGGACGTGGATGAGGACTCCGAGTAAGGTGGCAGTGTCGTTGCTCATGGTGGTTCTAATGCAGTGTCTACCGGAATAGTTGCAACGTTTAATTTCAGGTGTGCTTAATTTAATTTGAGGGGTGTGTTGTGCTGAGCCCCCAACAGAACTATGTTATGTTTCTTCTTGTTACTTTAACTCTTCAGTACGTACATACTAGTATTTCTTACATTTCATCTTTTAGTTGGTATAGTACTACCACTCGTTTCTTCACATTATATACGTACAATATATATAGCCAACATCATATAGCCAACAGTTTAGTTGTCAAAGAATTTCAGGGTGCTTAGTTTTGTCAAAGAATTCCAGGGTGCTTAGTTTTATTTGAGGGGTGGGTTGTGCACTTGTGCTGGACACCATTATTGTGACAAGCCTTTTTAATAGTACTATATGCATAATTTGGCGACGAGCGCTCTCTATATGTACCACCTTTTTTTTAATTTCAAGTTTTGCTCCATGCACTACAAAAAAATACACTTCCGTGATGATACGTGTAGAGTAGTATTTTACGTGTAGTTTCACTCTCCATCGGTGGTCTCTCACACATGCTCACACACTCTCTCCCGTGGTGTCTTTCTCACACACATGCTCTAGATATAACCCTCCCTCCCTCTCGTAACCATTTACAACTGTTTTCACTAACCTTTATCACAAGCACGCTTCCTCTCGCAAACATACACACACACAATCCTCATCGACCCTTTCTATATACATGGACCTGCCTACGTGTCTCATGTACGCGCATTATATTTACGCCTGTCTCTCACGCATTGTCTCACACCTCTCTTCCTAATAGACAAGTATGATTCTAGCAGAGCATTATGTAGGATGCCCCTTAAAGTTAGGTTGGATGAATAGAAATATCAGGGATAAAGGGGTTACCTTAGTCCGAGAACCTAGGGTTACAAATCCTAGCCGGCTTTGTCAGTGGACATAGAGTCCTTCACAATTCTGCTATCTTTGTCTTGTACGACTAGTCATCCATGGGTCTTCCTAAATGCATCACGGGCCGACCAATGTGGCGCAGGTCGGAACCGAACGAAGGGCCTCACTTCGACCCACCGGACCTCACGCGGTGACACACCCTCTGCCCCCACGTCTCATTATCTTCTCACACCCACACATACCAACACAAACACCACACACACGGAAAATTTCTCCTGGTGCCTCTATTCCCTCCCCCCTTGCATATACACACTCAAGGTAATGGAATCTCTTGTCGTGATGTCATATTCGTCTCTCTCTCTCTCTCTAGACCACTCTCATTTCTCGTGCTATCTCTCCCACGCCCCCCCGTCGGCCCCTCTATCCATGCCTCTCTCAAATACGTAATACACACACATGCCTCTCTAGGCCCCGCCAAATGCATCAACTACACATTCACACATGTTACATCACGTACCCCATTGATCTAAAAATCCCTCTCTTCACGTTTATTTCGCATACAACATTCCTTTTGAATAAAGTGTGGCCAAAAATTATTTTAGAGTTTCTATATATATACAACAGTACAAAGTTATATGGAGGAGTACGAACGCTAATTTGCATTGCATGGTGCCCACAATGATATTTATTTCGCACTGTGAATTTGTATATTTTTATACTATATACAAAGTTAGTCATAATAAAGAGAAACAAAGAGCATCTCTCTCTCCATCGCATACCCCCCCTGTACGCCCCTTTCACGTATGCACACAAAACTATCTCCAGGTCCTCTAAAAGTAAGCCCCAAGAAAATTCACGTATGTTTCATCTTTCTCTCGCGATATATGCAATGACGATCATTGTATTTGAAGCGAAAACACGATACATACATTGGACTTCAGAATCCACTCATTACGGTCACCATTTACATTTAGTGGTTATTATACAGTCACGGGCTCACCGTACAACTCTGTATTTGCTCATGACATGACTTGTTGACCAGCTAAACGCTCCACGTGGCACCTCTAGTGTTGCTTCACATTATCTCACTACCATCGTGCCCACCTGTCGACTTGTATCTACTCTACATCTACACTCTTATAAAATACATAAAATACACTCTTATAAAAAACAGAGTTGGTGATGATGGTGTGCCTGCCATCCTGGAATATAGGCTGTCCCATTTATATCTGACGGATAGGAAAGAAACTATGGCAATTTTTCAAAAAGGTACCCACACACCTCTCCACATTTGCAAATAAGGCCTTCCCTCGTTCATCCTTTTCTCTCACAAGATAAACAAGTCATACAAATGCATCTTGATGTTACGTGCAACGCACAGGCATCTTGCTAGTAAGAATGAAAACAAACGACAAAAAAATATTTGGACCGTGGTACGAAGTCATGACCGCGGGCACAGCGGACAAGGTGGCCTTGTATTGGTATGCCGAGCCGTCTGTTTTAACACACAGGAGCTGTTGTGGTGATTATACACACACGCACGCATGCACACGAACTGCATCCATGCAACACTCACACAAACACATGCACCCTCGGACGCACGCACGCACGCAACACTCACACGCACACACGCACGCATGCATGCACACACCAGTACACCACATGACCAACACACAATCTCACGCTCAAGTTCTCAACCTACACGTGCATGCGCACACATCAGGCCCTGACAGACACATACATAACCAGGTGATTCCCGCGCACGGGTTGGAGCCTTGTCGCGCCTGCGTAAATTTGTGTTTATCTGACCTTTTGCCTATGCGAACCGACAAGTGGGACCCACAAGGAACGTGGTCAATTTAACTAGTCAACATGGCGCCACGCAGACTATTTGGCCGGTCAACAGAGTGCAATCCGATGCTGAATTGTGAGCAAGTGACCGTATAATCACCACAAAACGTATATAGTGACCGTAATCAGCTTATTCTGAAGTTCGGTGACCGTATTACGCTTTTCTCTCTGTAGGCCCTCCAAAACTACATCTCTACACGTTCTCGCATGTTACATCTAACAACTATGCAATACAGCACTACTACTACACTCTAACACAATAAATCATATGTGTTTTAGTTTTACTAGATATCATATTGTTACTTATAATTATTCAGTTTGCATACATTAAAATTGCCTTTGAATTGTATGGCCAGTATCATCTACCGCGCGGGAAAAATCCCGCCCTTTCCTGTTTAATCGGGTTTGTATCGATGGATCGTGCGAAACAGCAAAACTATAGTACTATACAGTACTACAAGTGACCGTTCACTGGGCCGTCGTGTCGTCTACTCCTCCGTCGTAAGAGTGGAGCGCTCGCTTTCATAAATCTTCTAGTCCCTTTCGCCGACATGTGAGACATCAAGCTACCGGGTCCACGTGCCATACCGGAATACAGTGCAGAGCAGCCGGGGTGAAGCACCCCAGTCATAGCGCCGACGTAGTAATGAGCAATGAGGCGTCAAATCGCAAGCTGCACCTTTCCCGCAGTTAAGTTGGAGGGACGAAGCAACCATCATTTCACTCGTTGATGAATCCGCTTCTCCCTCATCTTCTTCAACTTAACCACGTGTTGCTTCTGCTGTTGTTCTGCCTCATGTGGGACGCGGATCGGCTTGGTAAAGCACTGACACGTGGGACCGCATGTTAGCAAACCGCCAGGACAACGTTCTCCGAAAATAAGAACCCTAATCCTAGACTTACAAAGGGCTACGTAGCTGCTACGTATACTTTCCATCTAATCTGTATATGCCCCCCTGATTTTCACGTGGGGTGGGCCTAATCCTCTCCTTTAATCCAATCAAATAGTCCCACATCACATCAGTTCGTAACTTTACGTAAACCATTACGTGGATGTAGCATTGCTCAAATAAGAAACCTCCCCCGCCATCCGCGCGGCAAAATCACCTCTTTTTACTAATCTTGATTCTATAATTTTTTAGATCAATATAATTGAGATTTTTATAGATAGCACATAGGAGCAAAACCAAGTGGTACGGTTAAGGGAATCCATAATGTGTAGCCAAATGTGAAAATAGCTTTTGGCATCGTGGGAACCATTGTGGACGGTGTTGCCAAAGCCAAAAAGATGGAACTGAAGCTCCCTGATTGATTGATTGAAGGAATAGAAAAATGCAACGTCTCTCCTCTTTCTCCCATGCTTGGACGCATGTAGTACGGTATAGAGCACAAAGTCTACTCCCCTGTCCCTTCTATCACAAATCACAAAGCAGTGAGGCGTCAAATCACAAAAGCACAGACGAAGCAACCATCATTTCACTCTTCGCTAACTCCGCTTCTCCATCGTCTTCTTCGAGAAACCATCTCACCGCACTAGTACTCCTAGTAGTACTAGTAAAGGACTTCCTGGATGCAAATAAGGCGGTTATCTCGGCTTGCAGGCGGCACTTGCGAACGACTTACCGTGATCTCCCTCAATGGTGTTCTCCGTCGAACGCACTTCGCCAAACCACCAAAAAAAAGATATCGTCGACGTCACTGCAATGGGGAAGGAATCAAATATAGTTACTACCTCCATTTTTTTGTACAAAAGGCCAGTATATCAAAATTACAATTTGCAAAGGGCCACTAACACTAATCGAGGCAAAATTGATGGGGTTAGCAACCAAGGACATTAATATCCCCTGCATGCATGCGGAAGTGAGAAGGTTGGTTTGCATGGCGCTGCATTAATCAAGCGATGAGGAGTGACATGGTTAGCTCTTTGGTCTTTGGAGGAAAAAATACGCATTAATTGACACGTGAAACGAGGATTTGTATCGATTAAATCCCGCGAAGGAAAACCCCGTCTTTCTTTTTTAACACTAGTACTCCTAGTACGTACGTACTTATCCTGTTTGGGTCTAGGCCTTGCATTGCCAAACTTCGCCACACATTTTTGCCAAGCTTGCCTAAAGTTTTCAAAATGAGAAGGAGGTACACTTGCGCACGACTGTCGCGGTCGCACCGCACCCTCACACGGTCGCTCCTGCACGCCGCGGTCGCACCGAACCCTCACACAGTCGCTCCTGCACGCCGCAAACCCAACCAAGGGAACGCACCCTCACTGACACGTGCTGTCGCATGTGAACAAACCAAACTCAGTCATCCTATTGCTGACACATAATTTTCATTCATAGAGTATGTTTATCCAACCGCATGTTGGGGAGTATCCGTACGGCCCGTGCGGTGGTCTCTTAGGGAAGAAGAAGAGGTGAGGCAGAAGGAAAGAAGGGTTAGGAGACATAGGATATTCATCCAACCGCCTGAAATAGTAGACTGACCCAAGTCAGGCGACTTGCATAACAAATATATGTTTTTACATAGCAAAAGATCCATAAAAACAACAACATAAAGAAAAACTATCACTGCTCACGGAAAGAGACGGCCTCATCGTCTTTGGCTGCCGGCGCGAACCAGCCGTCGCTGCCGACGTGTGTCTCCGCACCGTGGTTGTCCACGGCCTCCAGCTACTCGTTCAAGCAGAGCGTGCGGGCGCTCTGCACGGACGAGAGCACAGCCCGGTTCAAGTCGAGGATGTCCGGTTCCGCCTGCAGGAGGGCCTCGATGGCAGCGGCATCCGCGCGCTCCGCGTCGAGTCCAGCCTCTGCCGCCCGGTTCAAGTCCAGGACGTCTAGTTCCGCCTGTAGGAGGGCGTCGATGAGAGCAGCATCCGCGCGCTCTGCATCGAGTCGAGCCTCTGCCACCCGGTTCAAGTCCAAGACGTCCAGTTCCGCCTGCAGGAGGGCCTCGATGGCAGCGGCATCCGCGCGCTCCGCCTCAAGTTGAGCCTCTGCCGCCCGGTTCACATCCACGACATCCAGTTCCGCCTGCAGGAGAGCCTCGATGGCAGCGGCATGCGCGCGCTCCGCGTCGAGTTGAGCCTCTGCCTCCCAGTCCTCCTTTAGTATCGCCATGTTGAACCGCTGGTCCGCCTGCACCATGGGGGACTCGGACGCTGGCACGAAGTCGACGTCCATCGTCTCATACCCATCGGGGCCCTTCTGCACCACGACCTCCGCCGTGAACATTGGATTGGCTTCCTCCTCCTCGTAGCTTGGCTCCAGAGAACTCGGGGATTGGCCCGCCGCAAAGCGAGCTTGGGAACGGAGGTCTGTGGCGCCGACCGCCGCCGCGATTTCTGCGCGGCGCTCCGGCGTCAGCATCTTGTAGTAAGTGATCTTGCGGCACAATATGGCTTTCCGGCGAACTAGGGGACGCTTGATGCGGGCTAGGGGATCGAAAGGTGGGGGAATGGGCTGGACATTTGGTGTGGTTTTAGGGCAGTGGCTGGCGTAGGCCGAGCAGCGAAGGTTCTGGTGTGAATAGTGGTCCCGGTGACGACCGGTCAATCGGTTTTGACTGTACATTGCGCTTGTCGCATTCGCGTTGCAGCCCGGCACGCTGGACCCTCCACGACGCTCACCGAATGGAACGCGCTTCGTCTTGCGTTTGCGCTCGCTTGTGGGACCGCAGTTGAGAGCAAACTGACGTCCCTCCCCCTCCCCCGCCCGCGTCATTTATTATACCACCACTCCCTCCATTTTATGCGGAGTAAATAAAAACAGAGGGAGTATACTACAGATGAGGATCCCCTGACGTGGCCGAACCCATTGAGTAACTGACATGCGGGGCCTAGCAAGCATGGGGTCCGCCAGTAAGTGACCGAAAGGGAGGGTAAGGCAGGGATACCTACGTCAGAGGATCCACTTCCACTATACTACTTTGACCAAATGTTAGAGTAATAATATATGACATGCAACTTACACAAATGTTAGAGTAATAATATATGACATGCAACTTACACAAAGCATACAGGGTCTAATGTGTTTTTCGAGGCTAACTTTGACCAAATGTTAGAGTGATAATATATGACATGCAACTTACACAAAGCATACGGTCAAATTCGTATGTGAAAGGAGTTTCCAATGATATAATTTTCACATCATACATCTCATGTACTATTAATCTTGTCAATAGTCAAATTGGAAACCATCTCGAGTACAAATCTAGGAGTACGTACAAATCTAACAATATTGATTGGGAGTTGTTGAATGTTGATACCTTTTTGATCAAAGTAGAGATACTTTGACTACACATAAAACTTATATGTAAACTAGAAAGGATAGGGGGAGTATATTGTACGTTCAAAAACGAAACGAACATTGAATACCCTTTATATATGATTTGCGGATGCTATGATCACCGGTTCAAAATTTTGAATCCGCCTTAGGTATCACGTGCCCCCACTCGTTCCCTCTCGATTTCATCTCGGGATCCGGAGATCTATTGAAAGAGGACTAGGGTGGGTACATGCGAATGATACTCGGCGGAATGTTCAAATGAGGCATGCGGGAGGATGGACTCGACTAGAGGGCGACATGATCGATGGAAAAGAGGGTTGGAGAGGAATGAGAAATAAGCAAACGCCACATGACTATACTTGAACGGCTCACATAAACAATAAGTTGTCGCGCTTGGTCTACATAATGAAAGGCCTAATGCGCAACGCGGAGCACTGACGCTCAAATACGGCCGGGAAAACAGGGAAACCGACATGTGAGGCACACACGTCGGGACGACGTAGCGCAAACTAGTCCAATGGAGGAGCTGGCCCACGACCTCCTCGCCACCGACAACCGTTCATGTGGGTCGTTGGGGCCAACAACGGGGCGCAACTCCAGCACCGCCTCTGGACACGGCGACCGCGGTGAGCGACACACTCATATCGTCGCTAGACACGGTCGGTTTCAGTGTGCCGAGGGTGGCGTTAGTGTTGTGGCACGACCAACGGTATGTTTGGTTTGTGCCCAAGGTTGCCCCATCAAAGCATTGGGTAGCCAAAATTTTGGTTGAGGTATTGGTTGCCCATGATTTGGCCGACATTTGCAAGAAAAATGAACTAGAGTTGGCTAGAGTTCATTGGCATGCCAAAGAAATGGCAACCATCCAAACAAAGACCAATCTTTGGGTCATGACCAAAATTTTGGTTGAGTTATTGGTTACCCATGATTTGGCCGACATTGGCAAGAAAAATGAACTAGAGTTGGCTAGAGTTCATTGGCATGCCAAAAAATGGCAACCATCCAAACAAAGACCAATCTTTGGGTCATGACCAAAATTTTCGTAAGGTGCACTTTGGCCACAATCCAAACACACCCCAACACCCGGCTCGTCGAGGATGCACGGGGCGTCATGACGCGTCCGCGGAGTGGTGTAGCGTGGCCAACTACATTCTCTGGACCTGAGACCATGCCGGGTCGTCTTGCTTTTTCAATGACATGTGGGGATCGCATGTGAGCAAAGGGCATCTCCAACGTTGCCACGACCGCAGCTGACTACCCTGGCACACCAAAACCCTCGTCCCTCGCGCCGTCGCGCGGTGCGTTCCCAGTTGGCGCCAGCTGCCCGCATTCATGCCGTCCGTTCGTATGTCGTAGTTAAGAGGCTCGGTGCCCGAGGAACCAACTCCGGCGACTTAATGACGCACCCAGACGCTTGGCCTCACCGGAATGCGCTACTTCAAGTGGCAACGCCCAGCTAACGTCCACACCATAGCACATCGTCCTCCTACCTGGCACCACATCCACCATGACTACAAGTGCGAACGCTCTGCGGGAGAGCTTGTCTTCGGGAATGAAGCTCGAGGTCGCCGCCCTCGCTCAAGTCGCCTCTCGCGACGCAATAGCGGCGCAGCCGGACGCGGACGCGACCGCACAAGCGGTGGCCACGCTGGCGGCCGACGACGGGAGCACCGTCAGCCACGCGTACTACTTGCCTCCGTCCAACGTTCGGCACCGCCGAGGTCGGGGACTCCTTCGAGGATGAGTAGGGCATGGGAGGCGGCAGGGCATGGTGTGCCAACTGGCCGGTCCGTATCCCGTGTTCTACTCTTCCTCGCCGGAGACCGCACCTTCACTTCACGGGTCTTGAACCCCGCCCCCGTACATAGAGATCGTAGATGGAGGACATCAATCGCCGCCGTAGAATAGGTTTAGGGTCGGGTTTCTTTTATTTTTCTGTCCTATAAAAGTTCGAAATGTAATGAAAATCTGCCGTGTTTGCATTAATCTCGGCCGGTGTATATGAACTTTCACAATAATATACATATTGTAGGAGTACTAGAAAGATGCCCGTGCGTTGCACGGAAGATCAAGATCTTGTGGGAGAAAAGGATGAACGAGGGAATGCATTATCTGCAAATGTGGAGAGGAGTGCGGGTAAATTGTCATAGTTTCCTTCCTATCCGTTAGATATAGATTGGACGGCCTATATTGCAGGATGACAGGCACACCATCATCACCAACTCTGCTTTTTATTGAACCGAGACAAATCTAACATGCGAAGTAAAATAAACACATAGGGTATATACATACACAAATTATCTTAGGCACTCCAATAGTACGTCCACTACACATTCACGCATTTCACATCTTTCTACATCTACGGGAACCTACAAAAGGGTTAACGTAAATTGCCTCTCTCTCTCCTCCCCTGATTTTCATGGTGGTGGGCCCCTCCCTCCCCCCAATCTACAATCAACAGCTCACACATTTCATGTTACGTTAATTACGTAACTGGGATTACGTAGGTGTAGCATTACTCATCCTAAAAAAATCCAACTAAGCCAACCTCCCAGCATATCGCGCGGGAAAAGACCCGGCCATGCCATTTTAGTCGGGATTACCGGAGTACTAGTAGTAGTATCGATGGATCGCGCGAAGCAACAAATTTTTTTTTGAGGGGGCGAAGCACCTAGTTTAAAAGGAAAAAAGGCGGTACACTCACAGCACTCCTGTCGCGGTCGCATTGCACCCGACACACGTTCGGTCCTGCACACGGCTCACGCAAACGGAACACGCTTCGGCTTGCCTCTTCACTGACACGTGGGACTGCACTTGGAGAAACCGACCATGCGCCAAACTCCCCCCGCCCACCGCGCGAAAATCCTCCCCCCCACACCCAAAAATTCCCCCCAAATCCGATTCAACCGCCCTTCGGCCAACTAGCCAATAATATTCCCCAAACCCCCCTCCCCCTGTCCCCCTCCACTCCATTCGCTCCGCCAAAGCCGCCCTCTCCGCCACGCCGATACGTCGGCGCCGCGGTTCGGTGATGCTCTCGCTCCCACAGTACGCTCTCGTAGACTGCCGTCCTCTAGCCGCGCCGCCACCTCTGGCTACGTTCTTGTGGAGGCGCACGGCGGTCAGCGCCACCACCGCTGGCGACGTTCGTGTGGAGACGCACGGCGGTCAGCTTCTCCCACGGTACGCGCATTCTAGACTGAGGCCCCGTTCATGTCGGTGTAGCGCTGAATGTTAGCTGATAGACGCTGTTAATCTCACTGTTTGCCGAAGTAGTATACTGTCAATATGCTCTGCTTAAGAAGCTTCCTTGCCCTGTTCTGCACTCAATCTGCTTAGCTGAGATGGCATGCCAAGGCCATTTAGTTGCTAAAATATCCTGCCATATATTTATTGTGACGTAGATTGCCATGGTCTAGTAGCCAATCTGTTAGGTGAAATAGCTCTACACCGTTTTATACTCGATCTTTGTTGCTGCGATGGCCTTCGATAGTTCGATGGCTGTGTGCTCGGCCTCATTTACTGCTGAAACAGCATGCCATAATTTGGCACTAAAATCTGTTTGCTGAATTAGCTTTACATATATTTCGTTACATAGATCTGCTCGTCCAAATATCTTGCCATAGCTTTAGACATCGACCTAGGTATTTTTTTTTCTGGACTTCATAAAAAAGCATATATGTTTTTCCTGTAATATCTAGTAGAAGAACTAATTTGTATGTCTAACATATGGACAGGACTTGGATAACTTCTGCTCGAAGATTCTCCGCTGCATATGTCGAGGGGGTTGAAAACTTCATGAACTTTATCAGAGCTAAGTACGGTGGTCCGAAATCAGATGTGCTCTGCCCGTGTAGCAGTTGTATGAATTCAGTTACAAGACCCCAGTCAACTGTGCAAAATCATCTACACTTGTATGGGATGTCGGTCACATATAATAGGTGGGTTCATCATGGTGAAGCTATGAACGTCAATGTTATTGACTAGATGGAAGCAGCAGATCACCATCTTGATCTGCCTGATGCTCAGGTGGAAGAGGAGGAGGAGGTGGTGGTGGCGGAGCCAGTGAGTTTGACCAACACGGAAACAATGCTACGAAATGCTCATGCATTCCGTGAACTTTCACCTGCAGAAGAAAAACGGTGGGCCCGCATGTTGGAACAATGCAACATTGCTGTCACCCCAGGAAATAAGCTGTCAGTATTCTCAGCTATGGTCACCTTTCTTCAGGTGAAGACATCTGAGCGGATGACCAACAAATCATTGGATGCGATGTTGGCTACTTTCCGTGAATCTTATGCGTCTGAGCTGCCACACACCTACAGTAAAATGAAGAATTTCCTTCGTGCAGTTGGAATTGGATATGATATGATCCATGTTTGTAAGAATAATTGTGTTCTGTTCCAGAAGGATTATGCCAACTTAATTGAATGCCCGAAATGCAAATCATCAAGATGAAAAGATGGCGATGCTGTGAAGAGGATTCCTCATAATGTTCTGAGACATTTTCCAATTATACCAAGATTGCAGAGGTTGTTTCATGATGCTGAAACAAGAGAGGATGTACTGTGGCATTCTAGGAACCAAGAGTACAGAGATCAGAATGTAATGAGCCATCCATCCATCTCATGGTAGTGAGTGGAAAAGCTTCAATGATAAACACGAAGAGTTTGCTGCTGACCCAAGACACATTAGACTTGGCTTAGCTTCAGATGGATTTAACCCATTTGGCCACCAGACTGCCACATATAGCATGTGGCCAGTGCTTGTTATCCCTTACAACATGCCTCCTAATGTCTGCACGAAAAAATCAAACTACATGATGGCCTTGCTCATCCCAGGTCCAAAAAGTCCTGGAAAGGATTTTGATTTGTTCATGGAGCCTCTTGTGGAGGAACTTCAACAGCTATGGAAGGGTGTTCTCACTCGAGACCTATATAGCAGCCCACCAGCTGATTTCTTTCTGCATGTTGTTATAATTTGGTGCATCCATGATTATCCGGCTTTGGGCACTATGTCAGGGCGAACGCCACATGGTTACAATGCATGTGTTCGCTTTGACAGGAATCCGCTGTCATACGCAATACTTAGCAAGATCTGTTACATTGGACACCGCCGTTTCCTTGCCAATGACAAGCCGCATCCTAGAAAATACCAAAGACATGTGTTCAATGCAAAGCATGAAAACCGTGATGCGCCAAAGAGGATCACCGCCGATGAGTTGCAAGTAGAATTAGAAAAGGTCTGGCATATTACACCAGGAAACCATCCTGGTAATGGTTGCGGGAAAAGGAAGCGTGGCAGGGTAGAAGAGAGATTATTGTTTACCCGCAGGTCCACTTTGTGGGACTTGGAGTATTGGAAAGATTTGGATCTGCGGCATAATCTTGATGTGATGCACATCGAGAAAAATATATGCGACAGCATTATCGGCACACTTCTTAATATTGAAGGTAAGACGAAAGATACCTTAAAATCTAGGATTGATTTGACACACCTGGGTATCAGAAAGGATTTGCAGGTGCAAGATGAAGGTAAACCACGGGATATGGCACCAGCTGTGTACGTCTTGGACAAGGTAAAAAGAAAAGAATTCTGCGAGGTCCTATCACGTGTGAGATTCCCACATGGCTTTGCTTCCAACCCTGAAAGGAGAGTCAGTGCAGATGGAAACAAGGTACAAGGGTTGAAAACTCATGACTGCCACGTCCTACTTCAAAGGGTTTTACCTGTTATCCTTAGAGGATTGGGCCGCCCTGACTTATACAAAGCAGTTGCAGAGTTGGGACAATTCTTCAGGGAACTCTGTAGTAGGAATATCAGGATAGATGCTTTGGAGCGTCTTAGAGACAAGATACCAACTATCCTATGCGACCTTGAGAAGATATGTCCTCCAGCCTTCTTTGATGTGATGGTGCATTTGGCTGTTCATCTACCTGATGAGGCACTACTTAGAGGTCCAGTACAGTATGGCTGGATGTACCCTATTGAAAGGCGGCTAGGCACTTTCAAGGGCTATGTTAGGAACAGAGCTAGACCCGAGGGTTCCAGTGGAGAGGCCTACATTCCTACAGAAGCGTTGACATTTTGCTCAAAATACATTGAAACAGCTGATCAGCTTAGCAAAGAGGTGGGTGAATACAATCCCGGGCTCAATGTTTTCGATTATTCTGTTCGAGTTACAGGGAAGAGTCGACAAGAGGACAAACCTAAAGATTTGGACAAAATGTTTTGGTATGTGTTGAATAACTGTCCTGAGATACTACCTTATATCAAGTAAGTGCAGTACTGCAGCTTATACATCGTAATCTACTAAACTTGCATCACATTCTTATATATTTAGATGTTTGACGCGATCACTATGTTGTGCAGCATCTACAAAGAGGAGTTACTGCCGCAAAATCCAAGAAACATTGACAAACTGGTTATGGCAGGATTTGCGAAATGGTTCAAGAACCATGTAAGCTTTTGAAGTGCACTGTCAGTTTTTTTATTATATTGAGTACATAAGATGATCAGATTGTCTATTTTCTAACCATAGGTTAAGAAGATGCGGGAGGATGGGCAGGCAGTTGATGATGCCCTTTACTCACTAGCAATGGGTCCTGATACTCGGGTAAGACATTATGAATCTTGCGTTGTTGGAGATGTGCGCTACAACACCCTTGCACGAGACGAAGGCAGGAAGACACAAAACAGTGCCATAATGAGCATGGATACATATGACAAAGAGATAACTGAAATGTATGCTAACATAACAGACATTGTTCAGTTGCAGTATATCTCCAGTTTCGAGGATCATCGGTGTGTGGTTCTGTTGTGCTGTCGTTGGTATAACCTGTTTTCCAGGATCGCAAAACCCAGAGCTGATGATTATTTCAAATCCATCAATGTCAAGGCGGCGTACCAGACCAACGAGCCTTTTATTTTGGCAAATCAAGCAACATAGATATTTTTCTTGGAAGACACATTTGCACGTAGCGATGATTGGAGAGTATTGCAAAGGTTTGAGCAGAGGAATTCGTTTAATGAAGTTGCAGAACAAGATGATGCTTACACTGCTCCTGATGTACAAGATAACACAGATGTTCCTAATATGTTTGAGAACCATCACGTCAATGACGCCGGCGAAAAGATTGCCTGTCGTGCTGTGGACATACAAGAGTTGATCAAGAAGAAGCCAACGTTCGAGGACGTTGAGGACGAAGAAGAAGATGACACCATGGGGGATTACGATTCAGACTGATACACATGGCGAAGATGTTGACGCTACTGCTGCGGATGATGATTACATTGCTTTTGTCGTATTTGCCTGTCAGAAGACGTTTTTTATCTACTATGTGAAATTGTGTTTGCTATGACAACTGAAACCTGATGAACATGTTGTTTAGTATTTTGCTGTGAGAACATCACTTGTTATGTATGCTGATTTGTGTTTGGTGATTGTATGACAACTAAAACATGATGACATTGTTGTTTAGTTGTACTCATATTTGGCTGTGAAACTTGAATTTGATGACATAGTTTGTTGTTGGACTGCAATTTGCTCGACGTCCTTGAATGAGAACAAAGCTGACCCGACAGGGCCTCTGCTATTTATTTATTTATATGAGCAAAAGGGGATACCCCCTGATTTCTCTTAATAGAAATCATTAGATGTTCACAACACTACACCGAGCCTGCTACACAGGTTTCATTCATTACTAGTTTTAGCAAAGTGCTCATGTCGTAGCCACTGAATACATCACGAGTGCTACATACACTGCAAATAAAGAGACAATCATCCTACAGAGCACATAGATTTTGCCCATTATCTTCACAAGCTCTTTCATCTCCTCATTGCTGTCAAGGCCGTTCAGCAGCTGTTGCTTAGCCATGATCAGAGGAACTGCATCTTTAACCTTCTGCTCTACATCTTCCTCTTCTGCCGTTCCTTCAGTTACTTGTCCAACACCCCAATCTGGTGGTATTGGGATTCCTCGGCTAACCAAATAATCAGAGTAGTTGCATTCCCCCACATCAGCAACTTCCCAGAAATACAAATCACACGAATCTTCCCTTTTCTGCACGAATCAAATTGGAAGATCATCAACCAAACTATTAAAAAACAGCAACTGAAAGCAGTAGAACAACACTTAAACATATTATTACCCCATGATTCGGGCATTTGTAGAAGACTCGGCCAGGGTTGCGGATTGTGGTTGAGACGCGACGGATGACTCTGCGTGATTTGCAGCAGTGGCACCACACCAACGGCTGTGGGTTGTGATGAGCAATCGGCTGCGGTGCGCGTGCCGGCGGGGGTGTGATGAGACCCACAGGCGATGGTACGGGTGGCGACCTGGCGCATATCTGGTTGTTGCCTGCTGAAGAGCTGGTCGACGAGCAGCCAGCGGACATGGTTGCTGCGGCCAGAGCTTCTGATGCTAGGCAGAGTAAGTAGAGAAGAGGAGAAGCGAACGTTGGATATGTCAGTTTCATTACTTGCAGAGTAGCATAGCACCATATATAGTCATAGTCTAGGTTTGGATTCGAACCAGCTACAGGAGCGACCTCCTTGTTTTGCGAAAAAAATTATTTCTCCACCTGACAGCTGGGACCCACCGGCTGTATCTTCGCACGGAAGGAAGTGCCTCCTTGTTTTGCGAAGAAAATTATTCATTCCGTTGACACCTGGGACCCGTTAGATTTGGTGACTGCCTTGTGGGCCTACTAAGTGGACGTGTACGCACGGCTTTGTCAACTTAATCCGTTGGATGTTAATCCAACAGCCGTGCTCCTTCTTCAACCTCTGTTCTTGCTCCTGTCTCCCGTGGGAGGCACCACGGCTATGCTGCCGCGCACCCGAACCAGTGAAGTTTCCCACTCCTCTCCATCTGCGACTCCACTGCCCCATCTTCCCCATCTCCGGTTCGTTCCAGTCTGGGTGCGCTCGGCACGGTGTGGTCAACGTGGTCAACAACCGAGAGTCATCGAAAGATGATTGTACGTGAGAGGCTGACAGTGGGGACGCACCACGCCCATGGACGCATGCATGCAATGGAACGCGGCGAGGTCAAGGAACGACTTCCATCGGAAGTATACTGGACGTGGAGAGTCTCAGCTAGGTCCATGGCCGCAGCAAGTAAGTGCCTCCTTATTACGCGGAAAATAATGATTCCTCCAACTGACATCAGGGACTCACTGGACGGGCCACCGTATTTTGCAAAAAAAATGTTTGCCCCTGACTACTAGGACCCACCTGACGGGCCACCGTATTTCGTGAAAAAAACGTTCCCCCCGCTGTCAGCTCGGACCCACCGCAAGTGCCTCCTTATTACGCACAAAAAAATGAATACTCCCCCGGCTAGCTGGGACCCACCTTGGTGGCAGGCTAACTTGTGGGCCTACTAAGTTGACGGGGACGAAGGGCTTTGTCAACTTAGTCAATATGAAAGATTCTAGCTCTAGTGACCGTACGATGTCCATCCAGCAGCCGTAGTGCTTCTTCAACCTCTGGTCTTCTTGCTCCAGCCGCCCAAAGCAGCGCCGGTCGTGCCGCATGCTCCTTCCTCCCATGGCCGGCTGTGCTGCCGCTGAGGCCTCACCGCCCCTACTATTCCCACCGCTGGCCAGGCCCTGCGGCGACGGCAGCCTCACACCGCAGCCGATCCAGTGAACCCTCGTACTCCTCTCTGCGCGGGCTTCCATTGCCGCGTCTTCCCCGGCTCCGCGTCGTCCCCTTCCTAGGCCCCGCCATCGTCCACTGCTGTGGTGCTCTCCGCGCGGCGTGGTCAACATGGTCAAGGAACGACTTCCATCGGAAGAGTACTGTACGTGGAGAGGCTGACAGCTGGGTCCACGGCCACAGCCCAGTTTTTTTGTGATTTGCCAAGTAAGTCGCTTTGTCAGGCCTGTGGGGCTGCAAATCTTTCAAGACGAGGAGAGCTTTCTTTCGGCTGGCCGAGAAAATGGCCCATCAGTAATGAGAAATGGGCTGTACATTTTTAAAACACATCAGACCGGCAATTAGTTTCAAATATCTTTTTTTTTCATTTCGAGATTTTAAATTACATTAATTTTTATGCGTGGAGAATTTGTTGGATTTTATATTGATATACATTTATTTTTAAAATCAGTTTGAATGTGAGTCGAAATTTCGGGATTAAAAACAGTTCGGACCGCACCGAAATATGCAAAATTTCGTATAATTTTTTAACCGTGGCCACAATATGGGCTGTAATGCTAACAAAAAGAATATGGGCTCCAAAAAAAACCTTAATAATTAGCAAATGGCTGTAAATTATTAGAAATAATGGCAAATGGCTTGTATGCTGTTTTCCACATATTTGAGGCTTTCCTAAAAAAATGGTTGATGCACAAGCAGTGACTGCTGGATGGCCATCCAACGGCAGTCGTGCTTCTTCAATCTCTGCTCTTCCTGCTCCAGCCGCTCAAACAAGCGCCGGCGGGACTGCCTACTCCCTCCTCCCCGCGGCCGGCTCTGCTGCCGCGCAGACCTCACCGCCCCACCGTACTCCCATCGCTGGCCTAGCCATCCCTCTACTCACCCACACCTGCTGTTATTCTCCGGTGACGGCAGACGAACCAGTAAACCCTCGTACAGTCGTACTCCCCTCCGCGTGGGAAACAACTACAGAGTCTTCCCAGCCTCTGTGTCGTTCCCTTCCTAGGCCTTGCCGTCGTCCACCGCCCTGGTGCTCTCGGCGCGGCCTGGTCAACGTGGTCAACGACCGACATGCATCTGAAGTGAACTATACGTGGAGAAGCTGGCAGCTGGGTCCACGGCCGCACGCAAGGAAATGCCTCCTTATTATGCGCAAAATAATGATTCCTCCACCTGACATCAGGGACCCACCGAAAGGGCCTCTGTATTTCGCGAAAAAAATGTTACCGCCGCTGACAGCTCAGACCCACTAGCTATATCTTCGCACACAAGGAAGTGCCTCCTTATTAGGCACAAAAAAAAATGAATACTCCCCCTGTTAGCAGGGACCCAGTATAGTGGCAGGCTGACTTGTGGGCCTACTAAGTTGACGGGGACGGAGGGCTTTGTCAACTTAGTCAATATGCACGATTCTAGCTCCAGTGACCGTACGATGTCCATCCAACGGCCGTAGTGCTTCTTCAACCTCTGGTCTTCTTGCTCCAGCCTCCCAAACCAGCGCCGGTGGTGCCTTGTGCTCCTGCCTCCCGTGGCCGGCTGCGATGCGGCGGAGGCCTCACCGCTGGCCAGGCCATCCCTCTACTCACCCACACCCCCTGTTATTCTGCGGCGACGGCAGCCTCACACCGCAGCGAACCAGTGAACCCTCGTACTCCTCTACGCGTGGGCATCCACTACCGCGTCTTCCCCGGCTCGGCGTCGTCCCCATCCTAGGCCTCGCCGTCGTCCACCGCTCTGGTGCTCTCGGCGCGACGTGGTCAACGTGGTCAAGGAACGGCTTCCATCGGATGTGGACTGTACGTGGAGAGGCTGACAGCTGGGTCCACGGCCGCAGTAAGGAAGTGCCTCCTTATTACGTGCAAAATAATTATTCGTCCACCTGATAGCGGGGACTCACCGGACGGGCCACCGTATTTCGTGAAAGAAACGTTTTCCCCTGACTGCTAGGACCCACCAGCTACATTTTCGCACGCAAGGAAGTGCGTCCGGGCAAAAAAACGATTCGCCCCCCTGACTGCTGGGACCCACCAGCTACATCTTCGCAGGCAAGGAAGTGCCTGACAGTCGGGACCCACCTGGTCGAAGCGTACGTAGCGTTGTCATTCTGGTCGCGAACGTGTACGTACATATATACTGGTGGATGTAGAGGCGCGTACGTGTCGTAGTAGAGGCGCGCACGTAGCATGTACACGTACGGACAGCGGCCAGGGTGCAAGAAAGAAAATACGACCACCTATGTGTACATACGGGCGGGGTCTCGAACGCCTACTCGCGCATACGTACAGCCAGGGCTCGTGTACATGGCTGGGTCGGAACGGAGAAACATCGTCGTCGTCGTGTTCATGGGGAGGCAACGAAATGCGTCGTGTTCATGGGGAGGGGTGTGGCGTACCGCAAAACGGAAGAAACGGACCTCCTACGGTCGAAACGGGGGTCCTGTTGATCGAGAGGAGTGTGGCGTACCGCAAAACCGAGGAAACGGACCTCCTACGGTCGAAACGGGGGTCCTGTTGATCGAGAGGGGTGTGGCGTACCGCAAAACGGAGGAAACGGAAACGAACCTCCTACGGTCAAAACGGGGATCCTGTTGATCGGGAGGGGTGTGGCATACCGCAAAACGGACGAAACGGACCTCCTACGGTCGAAATGGGGGTCCTGTTGATCGGCTGGGGTGTGGCGTACCGCAAAACGGACGAAACGGACCTCCTACGGTCGAAACAGGGGTCCTGTTCATCGTGAGGGGTGTGGCGTACCGCTAAACAGGACTCCACAGGATTATGTTCATCTCCACCGTCGACCTCTTCCAGCCTCCACGGGCTTCCGTCAACCTCCTCCAGCCTCCACGGGCTCCTGTTCATCCAGCCTCCACCGCGCGCTACTCCACCGGCTACTGTTCAACCACCCCTCCACGGGCACCCCTCCACCGTCTACTGTTCATCCAGCCCTCCACACCACGGGGTCCTGTTCAACCACCCCTCCACGGGCACCCCTCCACCGTCTACTGTTCATCCAGCCCTCCACCGCACCACGGGGTCCTGTTCATCCAGAGGCAACGCCACCGCTCACTGTTCATCCAAACCCCCACGCAACGCTCACTGTTTATCCCAGAGGCAGCATCGATCGGCTTCAGTTAGCAGCAGTAGCGAAGGAATCGCTTGATCGGGTTCAGTTAACAGCCATCATTCGATCGCTCGGGTTCAGTAACGCGTAGCCTGCGGTGCAATCGCTCGGGTTCAGTTAGAGCCCAACGCCTCGCTCCGGTTCAGTTAGAGCCAACGCCTCGCACACACGCGCGTACGTGTACGAGAGAAACGCGCATCGCTCGGCCCCCGACCTCCCACCGTAACCGGGAACTCCCCGAAATTTTCCTCGCCCTTGCTTCTACCACGGTTTTTTCCGTCATGGACAGCCCAAAGAATGTCATGCGGCTGCGTCTCCGGCCCGCCCAGGACGAAAAGCCCATTTTCTGTCATGATTTTTTGTCATAGAAGTAGGAGCCCACCACTTCTATGATGATACCGGGTTTTGTCACAATTATCGTCATAGAAGTGTCATATGTATGACAGAAAAAAATTTCGTTCGGCCCAAAATGTCACGGATGTGTCTTTTTTTTGTAGTGATGGCGCAATCCATCGATACTACTACTGTACAAAAGTGGAGTATATAAATTTTTTAAAAGGCTAGAGGGCAAGGCAGTCTAGCTCGATCGGTTTCACGAGAGGCGAGGGCCTTTGTGATTTGACGGCTCATTACTGCTGTCAAATCGAATAGTACTGCGCCGCCCGCTGCACGCCCGGCGCCTCCATTAAACCCCTCCGTTAAACCCGCATGCAAACCGAGAATCCTACTCCTGCCACACGTCCATTCATGAGCAGGCCGGAATTAAACGCAACACCGGCCGAGCTCCTCCCGTCCTCCCTCAGTTTAAACGAGGCCAGACGCCGACCAAGCTCCTACCGTCTGCCCTCTATTTACACAAGACCAGACAGATAGCGGGCAAGAATCGTACCCCTCCGCCACGCCCCCATCTACTCCTTCACCATTTTCTCCACTCTTCCGATGGCTTCCGATGAGCCGTTCTCCGGCATATTACCCGGCTAGGTGGCCCGCCCAGCCCTCCGGATACGGGCAAGGCCGCTCGGTGCTTCACCAACCTCGCTTGGCCCGACGGAGAGTTCCGCCCCAAGCAGGCACGTGGTTCAGCAACTCGCCGCTCCAGTTCAGCTCGGTGAGGAGTGGCGAGTTGCTCCACGCCGGCACGGCGGCTAGCACGCCGGTACGGGGCCGTCGCTGCCGCGTCGTACCGCGCCACCAGTGTCTGTGGTGGCCGTGGCTCCCGTGTCTGTGGGCGTGCCTCCCGTGCCTGCGGCAGCGCCATGCAGGCAGAGACAGAAGATGGATGCGTGGAGAGCGACGAGTCGGTGGCCAGCTTCTCCGTGTCCGCCGCCATCAGTGAGGAGAAGTAGAACACGGGAGGCCGCCGCCACTTGGGACCCATGAAGGCCACCGCCGAGGCGACGACCGCGGATTCAGGTGGTTTCTTTGCCGCTTCGTCTCTTCCGAGGACCTTCGTCGACCCCGCAAGTGTCTGACGGACATGAGGAAGACAAAGGGATCCGCGGGCGGCCATTTAGAACTAAAATAAGTCTAGATACATCCATTTCTAGGACAAGTATTTCCGGACGGAGGGAGTATTAATTATACAGGAGAGCCGGATTGGCACCTCTTAGTTCATGTAAATGTAATGAAATCCATCATGTTTATATGAAGATCCGGCTTTTTTATACGAGATCCTTCATGCTTATATGAAATCAGTCCGTGTTTGCACGAATTTCATCTGGTTGGTTAGAGTTGTAAAAATGTATGCCGCTGGCGTTTGATGTCGTCCTCCGCTTAAGGAAGCGGGAGGAAATTTTCCGGCTGCCGTTGGAGATGCTATTTATGTTGGAAATAATAGAGTGACATCCAATCCATTTGAGTTAATTGCCTGTATGATTGTCCCTCTATAAAAAGTTAATTGCATGTACAGTGTACACGTGACTTGCAGGGTGGCTACAGCTTCCTACAGAAAGTTAAAAAGAAACAAGGCCATCCTTAATCTTGTATTCTAAGTACTCTGTGGGTTTCACTATCAGTACAGTAGCGAAAGAAGTATATATTAAATAAGTACAGTAATATATAATATAAAAATATAAAGTTAAAAGATAGAATTCGAACTCATGTCATCGCGTTGCTAGCATCCGGCGCTAACCAGCCCAGCACATTTTCGTTGTAGACCATGCTGGAGATATATCTCCATGTCTACTCTTATATATACTCCATTCGTTCCTAAATATTTGTCTTTTTCAGATTTCAAATGGACTACCACATACGGATGTGTATGTAGACATATTTTAGAGTGTAGATTCACTCATTTTGCTCCGTATGTCTTTTCAGGAAGGGGTCAGGTTTGTCCTTGATTTATTTATGAGGTATCCAGATGGCACTGCACCGCCAAGAAAAGAGGGTAACATCAAAATTATGGACTACTTTTTTGAGTATGTTGGTAAGGTCCGGTCATAGTCACTTGTTGAAATCTCTAAAAAGACAAATACTCCCTCTGTCCGGAAATAGTTGTCATCAAAATGGATAAAAGGAAATGTATCTAGATGTATTTTCGTTTTAGATACATCTCTTTTTATCCATTTTGATGACAAGTATTTTCGGACGGAGGGAGTAGAAAACAGAGTTTGTGATGATGGTGTGCGTGCCATCCTGCAATATAGGCCGCCGGATTTATATCTAACGGATAGGAAAGAAACTATGGCAATTTTGCAAAAATATACCCACACGTCTCTCCACGTTCGCAAATAAGGCCTTCCCTCATTCAACCTTTTCTCTCACTAGATAAAATACTCATACAAATGCATCTTGATGTTTCATGCAACGCACGGGCAGCTAGCTAATTTCTTTTAAAATAGTTGCTGCGATAATTGGGTTGAAGTGATATATTTTATGTCTGCCCTGAATGATTTCAGATTCACTAGTAGTAACAAAGAAAAGGTTGCCTTGTTAATTAACAGAAAACCGTGTGAAAACTATCACATGAGGCCAGTAAAAACAAGGCACACTGGGTTCAGCGTCATCGTCACTACAGCTGTGCGCGCGCGAGAAGTCTATATATCGAGGGGGCTACCGAGCGAGGCACCGAGACACAATGTTTGAGAGAGAAACCAATTGACAGATTATGATCAGATCGAGT
>NC_057814.1:154863426-154873639 GCF_018294505.1 Triticum aestivum
GAGGAGTAGATAGATTATTATCAAGATCGATGTGCCACCCTACTCCTTCGGTGCCGGGTAGTGTGTGTGTGTGTGTATGTTTGAGAGAGAAGCCAGTCGATAGATTAGTATCAAGATCGAGGTGTCACCCTACTCCTTCGGTGTTGGGAAGTGTGGGTGTGTGTGGGGGGGGGCAGTGACACTCACATATCTCTACTCTTATAAAAGAACAGAGTTGGTGATGATGGTGTTCCTGCCATCCTGCAATATAGGCCATCCGATTTATATCCGACGGACAGGAAGGAAACTATGGCAATTTTGCAAAAAGATACCCACACCCCTCTCCGCATTTGCAAATAAGGCATTCCCTCGTTCATACTTTTCTCCCACGAGATAAACTTCTCATACAAATGCATCTTGATATTCCGTGGAACGCATGGGCATCTTGCTAGTAGGGAGAAGGAGTTTGTGTGACACATATCTAGCTATATTAAAGGATAGGTAGATAGCATATGTGTGAGAGACATTATTATACTTTGAGACATTAGTGGCTGTGGGTGGGCGGAATTAAAGGGGTGGGCGTGTTAGACATAGAGAGCGTGTGTGTTTCTGTGTGAGAGACTTGTAGGACGGGGTAGAAAGACGAATTTAACCCTGATGGAGGGAGAGAAATACACGAAGTGCGCGTGTGTGATTCCGATGCCCACAGGGAAATGAGATATGTATGCGTGTGAGAGAGATTGCACAATTCATTCAAGTATCACTATCTAGCGATCGTGGACGTGCATCGCTTGAACATAAGTCAATATCTACTTCGTATCGTGGCCAAAGGTACAATATCAATTCAACGCTATAAAGATTAGACACTCACATATCACATTTTTTTCTATTTAAATAAACCTTTTCTTGCATGCCAAAGTTACAGTGATGTTTCTTCAAACGACCAATGTACCTATCATGTATATGCACCATTGTTACTCTTGCATTCAAATTCATTAGTCTTGGATGATTTAAGTTTCTATTTTGAAGTAATATATGTAATATTCATATATGATTCAACGGGTACGCAATTTATGAATGGAGGCTATGTAATTATATGAGGTAACACTTTTAAGTAGCTGACTACAATATCCATTTCTTTTTGTGCGCCTCTACACTAACATGTCAATGCATTATGTTTAAAGTAAATAACCAATGGCACTAAATTATCTATTTACACGAGAAATACATAGGCTGAGCGTTTGATCCCTTTTTTGTGAATGCACCACTACACCCGTACGATTGGCTGTGCCCGTGTGAACGTCCAAGTTATCAGCGCATCATCCCGAGTTATTGTCTTTTTTTCTGGGGTGGACTTCACACCAGTTATTAACTATTGACGCGTGCCCCGTGTACACAGTCTAGCATGACCTTCCCGCTAGCACGGTCCAAAATTAGTTGAAACTGGATAGAAACGATCCCGCGGGCGGCAAAATCTCCCGCCTCCTAAAATTTCCGCCACCTTAGTCTTTAGCATGCGAAATCCCCCTTTTGTCCTTGGTGCACGGAGACCAACAATTACAATATCGCCCTCATCTACATGATAGGTCAGGGCTGCTTTGGTAACTTCCGGTTCCCCCACTACACGACACCGCCATTTCCTCTCCCCCTCCCGCAAAAATGACTAACTCCACAGCACCAGAGCATCTTACATCACGCCGTCCGTACTTCATCGCCCTTTCTCCCCTCCCCTCTCGAAACCCTAGACTGCTCATCCACCGGTGTACCATAGCCCATTCACTGCCAGCGGCGTCCACCTCGCCGGATCTGCTTCTGTGGCCGCATCTACCCCTCCCACCTCCCCTAGAAACAAGTAGACTGCTCATCCATCACTGTACCACAACCCATTCAGTGCCGGTCTTGTCCACGGCGCCGGATCTGCTTCGCCGGTACTCTCGTCAACCGCCGCGCATCTGCAGCATCTCATTCGTACTCCCCACCGGAGATGCTTCGTCCACACCCCCCGGAGCCGCCCCACCGACGCCCCCGTCGACGGCCTCTGATCCTCTTCGCCGACAACTTCCTCAACCCTACCGGAGCCGCTTCGCCGACACCTTCCTCAACCCTACCGGAGCCGCTTCGCCGACACCATCGTCAACCCTACCGGAGTAGCTTCGCCTATACCATTCTCAACCCTACCGGGGCCCCTTTGCCAACTCACAAGTCCACGGCCTCAGATCCGCTTCCTCGCACCCTCATCCAACCTACCGGCGCAGCTTCTGACGCCCCGTCCACGGCCGCAGATCCGCATCGTCGACACCACCCTTAACCCAACCACCGGAGCAGCTTCTGACGCCCTGTCCACGGCCGCAGATCTGCATCGTCGACACCATCCTTAACCCAACCACCGGAGCAGCTTCTGACGCCCCGTCCACGGCCGCAGATCCACATCGTCGACACCATCCTTAACCCAACCACCGAAGCAGCTTCTGACGCCCCGTCCACGGCCGCAGATCCGCGTCGTCAACACCATCCTTAACCCAACCACCAGAGCAGCTTCACCTACGCCCTCGTCCACGGCCACAGATCCGCTTCGCCCACACCGGGGTCCACCCTACCGGAGCCGCTCCACAAACACCCTTCTCGACAGTTCTAGATCTCCTTACCGGACCCCGACAGCCAGCGCAGCGTCATCACCCTCGATGTTTCTAACCTGATTCCCACCGTCTGGAGAGATGCCAAGCACCCGCCACGGCCTAGGTACTTGTCACCTTTAAACCCGTCCAGCATCACCTGCCCGATGTACTTCAAATATACTAACCGGTCGCTGTTACCTGTTATGCAGCTGGCAAAAACTACAAGGACGATGTTTCTTCTGGATCTAACAGCTTGGCCAACCAAGATCCTGGACTGAGGCATTGCTATGATCTTGTAAGCGTGTCTCTCTCTCTCTTGTATTGTTCTGTGCCTGCCAGCGTGCTTTGCTAGGATTTTCGACCAGTAATCCCTTTGTGCAGACAATGATTTCTACTACTGGCTGCTAAATTAGATATGTAGATGTCATACATGATACTACCTCGTACCTCCGTTCCTAAATATAAGTCTTTCTAGAGATTCCACTATAGGCTACATACGGAGCAAAGTGAATCTACAATCGAGAATGCATCTATATACATCTGTATGTGGTCCATACTGGAATCTCTACAAAGACATATATTTAGGAACAGGGGCAGTACATTACACAAAATCGTAGGTGGCATGTAGGAATTCCAGTGCACTACATTAGGCTCCCTTAGAGTGCCTGCTAATCCAGCATACAGAGTCAAGGCTAGTTTATGGTACGCACACAATCGTTAATTGGTGGTTTAAATATACGCAAGGGATATGCAATGTAGTATCATGTAGAGATGTTTGAAATTAGTCGTGTCAACTTGCAGATAGGGTTACACAATGAAAAAGTACAAGATGTATGTGGCAATTTCATGGAACATCGCAAAAAAAGGAGAGGCAGCGGTGAGCCTATACAGTGTGCTATGGTACGTCACTCCTCCATTGCAATCATCGTGGCATGTTATTTGTATGCCAGTTCTATTAGCCAAGTTTCTTAGGGACAGTTATTACGAGTTATCCTAAGAAAATAAGCACCTGAATATAAGCTCCATGTAATAAGCCAACCAGTTCTTTTCATTGCGTTTTCAGCTTATCTTTGGTATGATTAGTGGAAAGTCTAGATTGCATTATAATTTTTTCATTTTGCTGCCCATATGGAAATTAATTTGACTTGCAAACATCACAAATTGAACCCAGTGCAGTAATTAATATGATAGGAAAATAGACCATCACTATTTGCTCAAAATGCAAATACAAAGATACCATCTACTTGGCACAATCTACTTTGGTCAATGTTTTCCATAGTGATCCCATTGCCTAATTTAAACGAAGAACGCCTGACCCACATTTAAATGAAGAACAATTATTTATTGAAATTCGATGGTCCAAGTGGCTGGTTATTATCGTATAGCAGCACCACCTGAAAGCATCATATAGCAGCAGCAGCAGCTCATAACAACTCATCATACAGCAACAGCAGTCTGCAATTCATCATATACCAGCAGAAGCTCATAGCAATTCATCATATAGCAGCAGCAGGAGCAGCTCATAGCAATTCATCATATAGCAGCAGCAGGAGCAGCTCATAGCAATTCATCATATAGCAGCAGCAGGAGTAGCTTGTAGCAACTAATCATATAGCAGCACCAGCAGCTCATAGCAATTCATCATATAGCAGCAGCAGCAGCAGCTCATAGCAACTCATCATACAGCAGCAGCAGCTCATAGCAATTCATCATATAGCAGCAGCAGGAGCAGCTCATAGCAATGCATCATATAGCAGCAGCAGAAGTAGCTCATAGCAATTCATCGTATAGTGGATCAGAATGAAAATTTGGCAAAAATCAGAGGAGATCCTCACCTTGTTGGATGAGCTCATCCTTCAACAGCACCTCAAGGCCATGGCCTGGGAGGAGGGGAGGGGGAATAAGGTGCCTTCTGCCGCAGTGCGGCATCAGCCGTAGTTGTGCAGCGCCCGCCGGAGTAGTGCGTTGCACGAACCACAATGAGCAGCCGCTGGAGACCATGAGAATGAGGGGCGGCGCTAGAGGGAGGAGCAGCCAGGGAGATTTGCCCCTACCCGCCGGCCATGTAGCCTAGCTGGACATAGCATCGTCGAGGACCAGGCCATATGGGACCAGTGGCGACGGCTCGCTGGAGGAACCCTAGTGCTGCAGGCAGGGGATCGAGGTAGAGGGAAAGGGGAGAGGAGATGCAAGCGGGCAGGGCAATGAATGATTGCGTGTTTGTTTTTACTTGAGGGTCAGGTGTGACACGGGCATCAGCAGTTGCATTTTGAGTGTAATATAGGCAGACAACAGAGTCATTTCACTATTCCCCTTCCCTTCAATTTTAGTGAGGTTCTACCCGAAACACCCCCCTCCAAAGCGAAATTAGTTAAGCCCAAGCCCATAACTGAAAAATGACTTCTTTACATCTTTTATGGCTTATTTTGACAATATGCCCTGAAAAGGCGGAATCGAACTGGCCCTTAACCTGCAATTCAATTGTGCGTGCAATGCTGAATCACTCCTGCCTGCTATCTGTACATTTAGGCATCATCATACATGGCATAACCTAATACATGTGCATTCCATTGTAGAATCTGGAATATGCAATGTTTATGTTAGTTCATACGTTGCAGATGATGTTTAAATGCCCCTTAAATCTGGTTAGTCAAGTGATGGTCTTTAAGCCTCCTTCTTTGCTTCTTTTCTTGATATGTAAGATTTGCTCACACATCTGTTCAATTGCTTGTTTGCATCAGCCAGCCATACTAGGACTGTTTGCTTTGATTACTTGCTATTCTTGACATAACACTCTAACAGAGCTTGTCAACGATTTAAACACTAAGGGCTGCTGTAGTGGGGCCTTGTCTAACTCATAGGTGACATAAAGGTTTGGCTGTATACTACAGTAGGTTCTCCAAGAGTACCTGGAGATCCAGTTCGAAGGTATGCCTAGTTTTTACATAGTGCAGACATAGTAAATGCTCATTTCATCGTGTGCAAGTGCGAGAGATGCGGCATGTTTCATTATGTGCTGTTGTTTTGTTATAATCTCATCCTTTTGTGTTCATAGACTGGAAAGTATGCATATTTATCTTCCAAGGAGACGAGTAACTAGTTTGTGTCACCTTGCAGAGGGGGTGCAATGAGATAAGATTGAGGATTTCCAAGTACAAGATGTTAGGAAGGAGCCTTGCAAGAGAAGTAGGAGCTGCGCTGAGCCTGTTCAACCTGCTAAGGTAAGTCACTGTATGCAACTCAACAGTTCAATTCCTTGTTTGTTTCAGGCATAGTTAGTTTTCTCTTTTCAATTGCTTTATTTGTCCTGAGTTAATGAGATGCCCAAATAATCATGCCTGATGTTCGGTACTTGTATCACTACTAGTTGACATAATTAAAGTCCTTACCATTTAATTACTCTGCCGAAGTGTGCCTGAAGCTTTGAAGTCTATTAACCAACTATTATTGCATGGGGCTCACAATCTAGTTTATACTACGCTAATGATTGCATAGTTTTGCCTGCTGTATTATGTTTGTATGAAACCCTCTGTTGTTCATTATGCTCCCTAAGACTTTAATTGAGGCACATAATGGCCAACTGCTTGCTTACTTATACGCAACGTGTTGTCTAAATTTGTAACTTGTCTGTGTTTTCGATTGGGCCCCAACATCATGCTCCTCTGGTGAGCTAAGAGGGATTTCTGTATGCAGGCTGCACATACTATCTATTTTATAATTTTTAAAATATGACCTGCTTATGCTTCATGACTTGTAACATTTTTTTTGAAAGTGACCTGTAACATTATTGTTAGTCCTATTTTGCCATGTAGTACAAAATAGTGTCTTGTTCGCTTCACTGTTGTAACTATATTTTTGCCCTAGTCATGTGTACTTACAGAAACATTTCAGGATGAAGTGACATCAACACAAAGATCTGCGAGCAGTGCGGCATGGCCGTTACCGAATAATTATGGATTGGAATTGGAATGTGTTGATGTTCTCGAGCATCAACTAGAGGTGGCAAGACAACGTGTACATGATTGTCAACGTATAATCAACAAGTTGAGACTGGACATGCAGGTATTAGATGCAGGAGTCAAAAAATGAAACAAGACACTAAGGTAACCATGAAGGAATTGGAGATTTTGCAGACTGAAATTTGTGCTATCTGAATCCGGCCAATCCTATTTTCTGAAGAGATTATAGTTCAAATGGAGTTAAGTTGATGCGCGTCCATGATGTATGAGCTGTATTTGCCTAGTGTATGTAATTTGTTGTTTGTGTATGCTTTATTATCACCTGTGCCGAACCATAATGCCCAGTGGGTACAATCGGCTGTAATTTCTTTATTGTATAATGTAGGATTATTTTACCTTTCTATGCCTTGATCTCTTTGTTGTATAGTGTATGCTTTTTAGAGGTGATAGTATTGAGTAGGATAATTCTTTAAATATGCTATATCGTTCAAATGGGGGCCAACTCGCCCGACCATGGCCCTTCACGGGCCGTTGGATCCATGGGCCTTCTACGTCTCGTAGGATCCATGGGCCTTCTACGTCTCGTAGGATCCATGGGCCTTCTACGTCTCGTAGGATCCATGGGCCTTCTATGTCTCGTAGGATCCATGGGCCTTCTATGTCTCGTAGGATCCATGGGTCGCCGACTCATTTATGGGTCTCGTACAGGCCTTTAATGGGCCGTAGACGGGCCTTTAATGGAAATCGTACGTTTTATGGCTGACCATAACGGGCCATTAATAGGCCGTATTTGGTGATGCTATGAAAATGGCCCAACAGACTAATGGTCCAGAAACGGGCCGACTGTAACGACAGGCTGAATTTGGCCCACAAGCAGAAAATGACAGTAACGGGCCGTAAGTAACCGAATGCTGCAAATGAGCCCAAGAATAAATGGGCCCTCAGAAGGCCGAAAGTTAACTTGGGCTGGAAACGGCCCAACGGAATAACGGGCCGTTAATGGGTATAAAGTGATACACTGTTCATTACGGGCTAGTTTCACCACGGGCCGTTAATGGGTGTAAAGTAATACACTGTTCATTACGGGCCAGTTTCAGCACGGGCCGCTAATGGGCCAAGAGTTACAAAGGGCCTCATATGGGCCAAAAGACGTCATGGGCTATACATGGGCCAGAAGTGAAAACGGGCTGGAATCATATTGGATGGCCCAGATGACGCTACTGGGCCTAATTCGGATAGGGCGTAACGGGCCTTGGGTTAGCGGGCTGTAAATGGGCTATATGCGAACAGGCCATTAATATGCTTTCCATGGGCTGGCCCGCCAGCTTTTGACCAAGTCAAACGGGCCGGCCTTTTCACAGGAATGGGCCACTGTTGGGCCGTGCCACGTGTCGACGTATCATAGGCGCCTTCCGTCCAGTGAGTGGATGACATCTGTCCCAACGATGAGCCGACACGTGTTTCCTCTAGCCAATGATGATTTTACACATGGAAAATCCCCATTGGTCGGGGCTGTTAACGGGTTATCGGATCCAAAACCCGACCCGATAGCTTAACGGCGTTCCGTTACGGTGGATGCCATGTGTCGGTCACCCTTGACGAAAGCACTTCTGTGACGCGCGATTTATCGTCATGGAAGTGGACACTTCCGTGATGATAATTTTGGTAATTTCATGGAACACTTCTACGACAGCACATGTATGACTATCTTGATACTGTCATAAATTTGTCATGGATGTACATGCATGACAAAAAACGCGACCTACTGTGACAAACACGTATCATCACGGAAGTGTATTTTTTGTAGTGAAAAACCCTGGAAGAAGTTATGACTTTATCAACAGACGATCTTATAGGAGTTTACGCAAAACCTTAAAGTTGTGAAGAAATGATAGATTGTTTGTCTGGCTTGCAGAATCAATGGATTATCCGAACTTGGTTAGTCGACAAGAGAAATTCTGCAATGCTTGTGAGGATGACCTAGTGTTAGAATGCGAGATTCGCTAAACTATATACAAGGTAATGATTTGGGTGCGGGATGGATTGATCACCATACCGACTTACTCTTATTATTCACTTTGCTATATGGGATGGTAAATCTTAGTGACTTACATATAGTAGAGTGACGATGATCAAAACCTTGTTTGAGCCTTAGAATGGTATGACAATTTTCCCTTGTGCAAGGCAGCTGTTGCCAATCGTAGGTCATACGGTGAGAATGAAGCCCAGACCCATTTCCTGCAGGAGAAACCGTAAATTGATGACCACCATGAGATATCGATAGTTGTTTAGTATTGGCGCTAGACCTGTCAGATATGAAGAACCGTACCAAGATGAATGGACACAGGAATTGAGGAGAAAGATTATGCCACTACCGGAAGAGCCAGAGAAGGAATTATCCTGAAGAATCTGAGAAGACCGACACTGTCAACAATAAGGATGGAGTATATGAGTTTTGATGGAAACGTAAGCATGCTTCTAAAGGTGGTAGCACCCCAGACCCCCCCTGCGACGATCGATGGATGTTGAGAAGACCCCCAAACCTAACCTATATCTTTCTAGCCTCTCCGAATCTCGAGGACGAGATTCATTTTAAGGGTGGTAGGTTTGTAACATCCCAAAATTCTAAATTTTGGAATGTTATATTACATAGATAGTTTTGATTGATTGAATGATTGTTGTGTGATTGATTGACTGAAAGTGGGTGAAATTTGAAACTTTTGAAAGTTAAATGAGAGGGAATAAAAGGACTTTCCCAAACTTTCATCTTGCATTTATGATCTCCGTGAATTCAAATTCTTTTCAAATACAAAACCCTAGAGAGAAGATGACATGACTTCTTCCATTTAAATAAATGAAAAGGGTTTTTGAAAATATTTGAATTTCATTTGAAAATATTTCCAATTCAGAAACTTTAAGCAACCCAATGAATTTCATGAGAGAAGATAAAATGACTTCTTCAAAACATATGAAATATGAGTTGGAAGTTTAAAAGGATCAAATTTAAAGTCCTTTTGGAAATTATTTTCAATTTGGTGTTATTTGGTTTTATTCAAATTATTTTTCTCCAAAAATAATATATATGGAAATTAGGGTAAAATGATTCCCTACAATAGAAAATTGGAGAAAAATAAATTTAAATTAGTTTGGTATTTTTTTAAATGATTTTTATAAGGTTTTACTGCAACAGTAGTACTGTTTGATTTATTTGAATTTGTGTGGATATTATTTGGAGGTAGAATAATGTTCATGTCGTAGAAAATCTTTTTCTGAAAATTTTGATATATTATATGCCTATATAATATTTTTATTATTATAATTTTTTTTGTGTGGAAAAAATGTTTTTTTTTAAGTTAGGACTGCCCGGACCGGGCTGGCCTAGTCGCCAGGCCGCGGCCCAGCCGGCCCAGCGCAGCGCCCCGCTCATCCCCGAGATCGGGACGAAGGCCCGAGCCAGCACGCCACCGTCGTCCGGAAACCGGACTCCGCGGCCGCCTCTGCTTGCCCCCTTCCCCACGCCACCTCTCGCCCTCCTCTCCTATAAATCTGAAGCCCCAGGCCCCGATCTCTCCCTCCCTCCTCGCATCGCCTCGCATCTCCGCCGCCGCCGCAGATCCCGCCGCTGCCGCTGCAAAGTCACCGCTTGCTGCGCCGCTCCGC